>NW_027397069.1:5242981-5402013 GCF_003265705.2 Callorhinus ursinus
AAAAAAAAAAAAAAAGAAAGAAAGAAAGAAAGAAAGAAAAGAAAAAGAAAAAAAAAAGACAGAAAAGGCATCCAAATTGGTAAGGAAAAAGTAAAACTTTCACTATTTTCAGATAATATGATACTATCTATAGAAAACCTAAAATCTCCACCAAAAAACTACTAGAACTGATAAATGAATTCATCATTTTGTATCCTATGATTTTGTATCATACAGAAATCTGTTGCATTTCTATAAACTAATAATGAAGCAGCATAAAGAGAAATAAGAAAATGATCCCATTTACAATTGCACAAAAAATAATAAAATACCTAGAAAAAACTTAACCAAAGAGGTGAAAGATCTGTGCTCTGAAAACTATAAAACACTGATGAAAGAAATTGAAGATGACACAAACAAATGGAAAGACATTCCATGCTCATGGATTAGAAGAACACATACTGTTAAAATGTCTATACTACCCAAAGCAATCTACAGATTTAAGGCAATCCCTGTCAAAATACCAACAGCATTTTTCACTGAACTAGAACAAACAATCTTAAAATTTGTATGGAGCCATAAAAGACCCCGAGTAGCCAAAGCAATCTTGAAAAAGAAGAACAAAACTGGAGGTATCACAATCCCAGATTTCAAGATATACTACAAAACTGTAGTAATCCAAAACAGTATGATACTGGTACAAAAACAGGCACATAGATCAATGCAACAGAACAGAGATCCCAGAAATAAGCCCATGATTATATGGTCAATTAATCTTCAACAAAGGAGGCAAGAATATGCAATGAAAGAAAGACAGTTTCTTCAACAAACCGTGTTGGGAAAATGGACAGCTACAACGCAAAAGAATGAATGAAACGGTATACCCTCTTACACTATATACAAAAATAAACTCAAAATAGATTAAGGACCTAAATGTGAGACCAGAAACCATAAAAATCCCAGAAGAGATCACAGGCATTAATTTCTCTGACATCAATATCATCTGAGGTCTAGCAACATTTTTCTAGATATATCTCCTGAGGTAAGGGAAACAAAAGCAAAAACAAACTATTGGGACAACATCAAAATAAACAGCTTCTGCACAGCAAAGGTAAAGCTCAACAAAACCAAAAGAAAACCTACTGGATGGGAGAAGGTATTTGCAAGTGATATATTCAGTAAGGGGTTAGTATCCAAAATATATAAAGAATTTACACAACTCAACACCAAAAAAAAAAAAAAAACAATTAATCCAATTTAAAATGGGCAGAAGACATGAACAAACAGTTCTCCAAAGAAGACGTACAGATGACCAACAGACACATGAAAAGATGCTCAGTGTCACTCATCATCAGGCAAATGCAAATCAAAACCACAATGAGATATCACCTCACACCTGTCAGAATGGCTAAAATCAAAAACACAAGAAGGAACGAGTGTTGGTGAGGATGTGAAGGAAAGGGAATCCTTATGCCCTGTTGGTAGGAATGCAAACTGGTGCAGCCACTGTGGAAAACAATATCAAGGTTTCTCAAAAAATTAAAAATAGAATTACCATATGATCCAGTAATTCCATTACTGAGTACTTACCCCAAAGAATATGAAAACACTAATTTGAAAAAATATATGCACCCCTATGTTTGTTGCAGCATTATTTACCATAGTCAAAATATGGAAGCAGCCCAAGTGTCCATTGACAGATGAATGGATAAAGAGAGGTGGCATATATACACAATGGAATATTACTCAGCCATAAAAAAGAATGAAATCTTGCCTCTTGCAACAACATGGATGGATCTAGAGAGTATAATACTAAATGAAATAAGTCAGTCAGAGAGAGATAAATAGCATATGATTTCATTCATTTGTGGTATTTAAGAAACAAAACAAATAAAGTACAAAGAGACCAAAAAAAAAAAAAAACAGACTCAAATATAGAGAAAGACTGCTAGCTACTAGGCGGGAGGGGGAGGGTGAAGCAGGTGATAGGGATTAGGAGCACCCTGATCAGGATGAGCACTGAGTCATGTACAGAATTGTTGACTCTCTATGTTGGACACCTGAAACTAATATAACACTGTATGTTAGCTATACTGGAGTTTAAAAAGTAAATTAATATAAAAAATAATCTCAGATATTCATGGTTTTGGAAAATAAGCTGTCTAGATAACACACCTTAAGAATTTACTTCCAAATTCGTAAAAGAGAAACATAAGTAAAAGGAGAAGTGGAAAATTGGACTGGTCATAACGTCTAATGCAGACATTAACTACACTATTTAGACTTAAAGACCACTGTGAATAGGGTTATACCACTCAATGAAAATGTCAAAAATAGTGCTTAAAACAGAAGCACAATAAAACAGTCATAACTTAATTTTATTTACCTAGTTCTAAGATCCAAAGTTACATTAATAATTTCCAGTGAGTAAAGATATGAGGAAAATAAAAAGATTCTAAATCTTTCATTTTAAATAGATGAAGGACAAATGATGCCATTTAATTTGAGACCCTTGCAAAAATTAACACAGACAATGTTTTTAAACTAATATATAAGGTAACCATTAGGAGAAATAAAACAGATTTTCTTGCAAAACATTGGAAATTGAAACCTATAAAGTGTGCTTCATACAGGAATTTAAACAAAACAAAGAAAATAAAAACTGACATGAAGATAAAACAAGCTGACAGGAATCAAATCAAATATATCAGTCAGGATAATGAATTCCAGTAGGTAATCCCCACCCTCTTATCGAGGAGATTTACATATCGGATTCAAAAACCAAAATAATAAATCCAAGTGTGTGATGCTCACAAGGGACAAATCTTACTCAAAAGAATGAAGAATAACAAAAGGGAAAGCCCTGGCAAAAATTTATCAAGCACACAGATAAAAACAGGTGGTAAAATACAATTCAGACCCAGTAGAATTTAATCCAAAACCACTAAACTAAACAAGGTCATATGATTTTGTTCTTTTAACATTTCAATATTAATGAATATGTAAAGTCATGAATTCTTTGTCCATATCATGCATTACCAATACATATGACATAAAAGCTGCTAGAAACAAAATGAGAAATTGATCACTGGTATGGGAATTTATAGCACTCTTCCTTCCATCTTGGGTAGATTAAATAGGATCAGATAGGATCTGGACAAAATAATCAATAGGGCTAATTTATTAAATATGTCAATTTTCTTTAGATTATCCATAGAATGTTTACCAAAACTGGTTACATACATCATATAATATATCGCATAAAAATCAGTGGGATATTCCCAAACATGGTCTCTCCAAGCTGTTTTCTGTGATCATAATACCATAAGACTAGAAAAAATGACCAAAAGCAAATGTAAATGGAAGAGAGGTCCTACAATTCACACTAGGCTTTGAAAAGCAGGAGAAAGTAAAACACACAGAGATTAGTGAAACAGATGACAAAACTCCACCATTGCATCCTCATTTAATCCTAACGAGACTTTTATCCTTCTTTGTAGAGAAGATAAAGGAGATTCAGCTAGGTTCAGTGACCTCCGCAAAGTCACACAGCCTTAAAGTGGCCGAAGCAGGACTTCAACCCAGATCTTGTCTCCTATTCCACGATGATTTTCAAGATACCCCAAGCACTTTTTATTGAACAACTAAGATCATAATTAGAAAGTCTTAAAGTGGGTGCCTGGGTGGCTCAGTCGGTTAGGCGACTGCCTTCGGCTGAGGTCATGATCCTGGAGTCCCGGGATCGAGTCCCGCATCGGGCTCCCTGCTCAGCAGGGAGTCGGCTTCTCCCTCTGACCTTCTTCCCTCTCATGCTCTCTCTCTACCATTCTCTCTCTAAGAAAAAAAAAAAAAAAGAAAGTCTTAAAGTCGCCCATCCCTTGATTCTACAATATTTTCTTTTCATTTTTTAAGGTTTCTAAAATTAGGATGAATCTCAAAATGGCTTCTTAAAAGAAAAATGATGTACTTTCATTACCTGGGAATAGGCAAATGGACATCAATAGAAAATATCTACTGATTAAGATCTTCTGCTCAACTGAATTATTTAACTTTATTAAGAATGTGTGCAGTTAGATTTTAATTTAAATTCAAATCCTTCATTTGTGCCTAAAATATCTTTACAAAGCAATGAAACACAAGATAATTATTGCACCTGCAAAAGACTATCATAGGCAAAGCAAAATCAACTCAGCTAAAGACAGTAGAAAGTGCCAAGTTTCCTGGAGTAGACAGTACTTTTTTAAGGTAGGAGAGAGATGTGACTGATTCTTCAAAAGGACCATCAATCACTTAGGTACTGACACCAATCAGTGTGAACTAACTTTTATGATAAGCTGCTTATCTTGGAGAAAATCATTATTCATTTATAATAACATTTTTTTTAATTAAAATGCCTACAAAACTCTGTTACTCTTTTTTTGTGCCATGAAACTGTAGTGCCATTTTCAAAATGCTTAATAGGAGTATGGGAAAGGTCATGATATTTTATGGGTCATAGTGATGCATATTTTAAAACAGCAAAAAACTTTCTGAAGAATTTGTGGATACTCTAAGAAGAAGGGTTAGATTAAATTTTATTTTTTGGCAGATAATGACTTGATAGATATTTGCTATTTTGATTTTTTTTTTAATGTGGACATTCTATATAGTGTTCTTACCCTAAACCTGTTATTCAAGTGTTGCCAATCATCAGTGTGCTTTATCATTGAATATCTTAACTCTAGGAAATTGTTTCTGCCAGGCATATTGGCACACAAGAGCACATTTTCTGGGCCTCCACAGTCCCTTTCTAGACAACAGTTATCAGAAATTGATATCCATCCATTTCTACCTGTTCTCAGAGTTTCAATTTGTGGTTATTCCATTGGACACTCTAACTCAAGTTTATTTTATTAGGATAGTGATAGTAAAGCTGACAAGCATCACAGAGCCTGATATATCAGTTTCATTTCTACTGAGTGAGTGTTCCAATAATTGAAGTTAACAATAAAATATAGGAAATATGATAAAAACAGTTAGGCTTATTTTTCAGGCTTTGCACTTACTGCCTACAGCTTCTGATATTTAAAACCATGCACTATTTTGTTTCTTCAGGGTCTGTTCAAAATAATGAGTTGAAATACTACCCAATGGTGGAAAGCTACCATTCCCCTGAGTTCTAAATTCTTCCTGGGTAAAATGATAATATCTACTGCATGTGGTTTTTTTTTTTTTCTTCAGTTAATTACAACTCCATTTTCCATTTGCTTAGGGCCTTAGATTGAAATATTGATACATTTGTGATCTCTTTCTTTATTTCATATTTCATATATGTTCCGTCAGGAAGTCCTACTCGGGGGGCGCCTGGGTGGCTCAGTCGATTAAGCATCTGCCTTCGGCTCAGGTCATGATCCCAAGGGTCCTGGAATCAAGCCCTGCTGTCGTTGGGCTCCCTGCTCAGCGGGGAGTCTGCTTCTCCCTCTCTCCCTCTGCCCCATCCCTGGCTCGTGTGTGCATGCTCTCTCTCTCTCTCTCTCTCTCTCAAACAAATAAAATCTTAAAAAAAAAAAAAAGGAAATCCTATTGGTATTATTTTCAGAAAAACTCTAGAACCCAACAAACCTTCATCACCTGATTTTGCCACAAACTTAGTTGAAGCCACAGTCATCTCTGGCTTGGAATATTGCAGTATCCTGACGGACATCCTTGACGGACATCCTGGTCCTCCCTTTGCCATTCTTGTGTCGTGTCTACACGATAGCCAGTATGATCTGCTAGAACTAATTGTTCATACACCTTTAAATGACTTCTCAAATAACTCAGAGTCAAAGCAAAAGTCCCTAACAGGACCTAGCCCCGCATCATGTTTCCCGTTACATCTCTGACCACGTCTCCAAACTCCCCTGAGTTGACCTGAAGAAAGTCCTGCACAGATGTGTAAATTCTGTAGGAGTAATGAAAAACTGATGTCAAGTTCTTAGACTAGCATCTAACATATTGTAAGTGCTCAATAAAAACTGGCTATTACTATTATTGGATACAAACACAGAGTCGAGCCAGCGGATCTCTTGCCGTTTTAGAACTCTCCAGCCACAAGGAACCCTCAAGGAACCCTCAACTGACAGATGAAACAAAGTGGTTTCCTGAAATCAAATTAACACTGTCATCTCGTATGTTACGGGCCAGCTAACTTTTCATTGACAACGTAAAGACATATTAAGTCTTAACAGGCAGGAAGGTAACTAATAATCAAGAATCTACCCATTTATCCCTAAGTAGTTCTTCAGTGGCTAAAGTCTGCGCCGAGAGTGTTTACCAAGTCAATCTGCGCACAGCAGGGTATTGTCACCGGGCTCTCTCCTGACACTTTGTGACATCAGCCCTCCATCAAGCATGATGATTAAAATCTACAACCCTTCATTTGGTGAAACAGGAAAGGTAATCACAAGAGCTGCAATTGTGTCAACGAAAAAATGTCTCTTGCTTTAAAAAATAAGTCCACTGCCTCTGCGTCTACATTTATCTATCAGCAGGGGGACCATTATGTGGTGACAACATTCTGTTGCAGAATAATTACCTGCTTCTTCTCTCCACGGACCACTGTACCGGCAGCAGCTCTTTTAATTTGGTACATGGCAGGATTCACAGATTGCACTTTATTACTACAAAAAATACCTTGCCCACCCCCTACACACACTCGGGTGAATGTTCATCACGTTGCAAATAGGGCTGCAGTTCTGTTCATTTGCAGCCTAGGGCAGGGAGGGCTTCCCTTACCTTCCTGAACCACTTAGCCGCCAAGGGAATCTGTGGGTGGCTCCAGCTGTTCGCAGGGACCAGGATCTGAAGGCAGAGGAAATCCTTGATGCTGGGCTCTCCTGCCTGGTTCTCAGTGAAGTCACTGAGGTAGCAGTTATAAAAGGCAGAGTGGCTGTGTGCTGTGTGCCATGTGCCGGCACTGGACAAAGAGAAGGCACAGCTGCTCATTCTTCTCCCTCTGGTGTTTAGTCTACCTTGCCTTTTCTGTCGGTCTCCATCTAGCACTAACGCCAGGTAAACCAGTGATCCTGAGCCCTGCCCACCTCCCCACCTCGGACACTGATTTCACCTCCTTTAGGAGTGACAGGCTATTTTTAAATGCTTTCAGGTGAACACTTCAAGGTTCAGAGCAGAGAAAATTAAAAGTATTGTAGTTACTGGAGCACAGAATATAAATGTTTGCTCAGAGCAGAGCCATGACTCAGGAGGCAATGGTGTTTGCTTTCACGAAAGCAAAGGTTTTCCCATTTGAACGACCGTCACAGGAAACCAGAAGAAACACTGTATTCCAAATGAAATCATGAAAAGATCCTTGCTAAATAAAACACAAATAAGTGAAATTTGCCTGGAAGAAGCAAGGGGTAGCGGTGAGCAAAGTGCAACAGACCCAGATTTTTCTCTCTCCAAAGTAACCTCTCAATGAACCCTGGGGTCCCAGGTCACCCTGCACAGATCACTACTCATGAATACCAGGGCCGCTAGATAGTGCTCCTCTAAATAGACTGCAGAGGGGCGTGTTAAACTAGTCTAATGGAATATTTATAAATTGTTCCTTCAGTTATTTTACGGGGTATTTTGAAATGAGATTTAAAACAGGCTCAAAAGGCCGCAGACTGTATATTCCAAAAATACAATTTCATTTTTTTAAAATGCTCTATCATCAGACTATTAGCCAGACCGCCCTGATGATCTCATCCGAGGTGAAAGAAAAGGTTCTTATGTTAATTGTCCATTTTTAAATCTTGCATTTCCCCTTAAATCCAAACAATGTGAAGGTTAGGCGTGAATGCAAGAGATTTCTTTACATTTTTAGAACTACAGTGACTGATGGATGAACTTCATTATCTGTCCTCAGATGAAAGTCAGCTGCAGACCTGGGTTTTACAATTTTGTCAGGAATCTCTACAGAACCACACATGAAGGAGTAACTAAAGATACCGATATGCCTCTTCTTAAGATAATGACATAATGTTTCTCAATGTGGAATGAGAAATAAAACAGAATTACACATTAGGTATTTGCATAGAAATAAGAAAATCACTTCAGATTAAGAAAATATGAGACTTGACTCATTTAACAAACTTTCTTGACTTTTAGAGAGAAGTTATCCCTCTAGAATAACAGAAGAGGTAACTTCTAAAAGTTTCTTACAGGTTGCTGACCATACACTAAATATTAGATCACTCTATCACAGGACCAAACTAAATTAATAAACAATAGGTTGCATTATTGTATTCATTTTACAAATTTTCTTCAAATTCGTGGTGAATTACTTTTAACAGGAAAGATTAAAACATACAATTTAAGTGGAGAATAAAACCCATCTTAATTCATGTTAACAAGTGTCAGTGATTTATGGAAATGACATATTATTAATGAATTAAAATTTTGTTCATCTGTAAAAATATAATCTACTCCCAATTAGAGGGAAAAAAAGCATAAATACTGGAAAATTCCCATATTATCACTAACCGACTTTGGAATTAAGTCACAAGTACATGAAAATACACACGCCAACCTCATTCTGGGTTCCATTTTCCCTTCCCCTTCCAGATCCCTGCAAGAGAATACAGAACTAGACCCATGGGAAGGAGGTTCTGCATGCCCTGAAATAAAAGATTTTCTACTCACAGGTCTAGAAGTCTTTGGGAACCCAGGCTAAGAACCAGTCCTTTCACTGCTTCTACATGATCATTTACTTAAAAAAGAGGAAACAGTAGATTCATCTGGGCCTTCACTTAGTCATGCACTTCACTGTTAATCATTGCTCCTTACCCTCAGCCAAGTACTCGATCGATGCTAGAACCTAGAAATACAAAGACCGCCACCACTACCCATGAAGCCAAAAATAGGGCAGAACATAAACAAAAAGTTATATTACAGTCGTGTATATGCAGAAATGAACGTGTACACAGGTTTAGCTGTAAGATGGAGGTGAGGTTTGATTTACCGCAGCATACAATGTGCCAGTGGAGATCCTCGGCAGAGAGGACACACCCATGACCTTGGACTACAATAGTATTGATGGGAACAGAAATGACAGACTTTATATAGACAGAGAAAGAGAGACAGATGTTGTTTAGCTGTGTAGGGATAATCATATACCACCACTACAAGGTCATGAGAGCATTAAATGAGATATATCACTTAGTGCAGTGCCTCACACATAGTAAATACTTATTAAATGTTAACTACTATCGCCCACCAAATCTCCAATCTAATATTAGAAGCACTGCCTAAGAACAAAAGCCTAATCATATAGATTTTTGCATACAGAGAAATGTTGATTCAATCGATACGTAAGCCTCTAGTACATTCCTGGGCTCTGTGCAGGCAAAAGAAATGAAAGAAGTAAAAAACATACCCTCAGCCTGCAGAAGCCCAGCATATATATATACACACCACTGTCTTCAATCTGTGAAAACATTTCCTCATTTCTTTTTGTTCTGTCTCTTTGCTCCCAACCAGCACAGGCTCTTGACCTGAGAGTGTATTTCTTCACTTCAATCTGTCCTGCCTCCGGTTTATTTCCTTGTCTGATCCAGGCTTTGGGGATAATCCGCCAAACTTTTCCACTTCCTTATGTCAATTAGCCCCTGAAACCTTAATTTGTCATTGCAAACAGTCTTATTCCCTTTTGACTAAACGAAAGGTCTGCCTTTTCCCAGACCGAAGTCGCAGAGAGTAAAAAAGTTCTGAAAAAGCTTTCTTTTTGTTCATCCTCATATCAATGCATCGAGACTCTGAAAATCTCCTGTCTCCAAAGTCTTGTGCGGAGATGGCCAAGCACATTTTAGGAGGGGGAATAAAGACTGTAGACTGTGGGAACACTTTTTTCAGTGAGTATGCAAAGCTCGTTTTAGGCTTAGCTCCAATCTGGGGTGGATCAACTTCCTTATCTCTTTTTAAGTGAGGGAAAAAAATAGTCAGGAGGGCTCTAACTCTGAATTTCCATCACCTAAAATCTAGCTTTTTATGGAGTATGAAAACTCAAGGTCATGATTACATTTTGCAGGAGGACCTTGATGTCTGCAAGGGGTTCAGGTGAGAAGTGACATTCTGTCTGAAAAATAAACAAAAAGAGAAACAATGGAGGCCCCAGGCTATCCACTCCCAGGGTTTTTTGGTTTTTTGGTTGTTGTTTTTTTTTTTTAATGTATTTGGAAGCTGATAATATGACAAATACTTCTAATTTCACAGGTGCCCAGGGAAAGGAAAGGTGCCTGAGCTAGAGGCACCCACATGTACAGAACTATCTATCGAAACGGTTGCTTTCCTGCTGATAGTAAAGAAGGATGGTCATGATATCAACGTCACGACACAGACCGCTGCCAAGCGCCTCTGCAGCGGCCTTGTAAGCAATTACAATGGACTTCACCTTCACAGTGATCGAAAGAAGGGCTGAAGCCCCAGCAAGTGTGCAAATGATGGGCTTATTATTCTTTTGAAGAGGAAAGCAGAGAAAGTCGGGACAAGGACATGGGAACTCATTGTTCTCTACTTCGGCTACAACCCCAGGGGCAGTTCTTCAGCGTCAACTATCAATAATTGAGGCACATTGATCATGAAGCTAGTGGCAATTAATCCACAGATTCCTTGACCTGTGGGGGGGGGGGCCCTTCCACGGTGCTAGGGAGGCCCCTGGCAAGAGGAGATATGTATTTTTGAAAATGGCCAAAAATATTAAATTTTATTTTTAAAATTTATTTTAAAAATTTATTATTAATTAAGACTCCACTCTCTGTTCCAACTTCCACCTAGCCATACTTCTCCTCAGGTCAGGTGGCGCTAGGATAGCTCCAGGCACCTTGGGGATTTGGCCAGAGGGAAGTCAAGGACACACTTACCTTGAGATTAGTGTATAGTCACTTTCATGGCGTTTTAGGGTGTAGGCATGGCTTCTAGGAATACTCCTACAGTAAATAATGGCTCCTAACTAGATGAGACCAGAGACTAAGTCATAATACTGAATGCATTTTATTAAGCCCAACCCACACTTGGGGAGTTGAAAAGAAACAGGTTTTGAAGTATACAGAGCCATTTACAATAGATACATAAAATTGCAATTGCATCATATTCTGGATTTCATAATGTCTGTAGTATTTGTCTGCTTTTCAAAATGTATGTTGATTTCCTTTTCATCCCAAATAAATATTCACCTTCACTAATTTTGAACTTATAATTTTGAATTCATTTTATTATGAAAGACTCCCAAAATGTAGGCCCTGAATAACTTGGGATCTACTTATTTACTCTAGATAATGATGTACATCCAGAATTATAATGTAGAATTATAATGTAGAAACAGAAAAAAAAATTCAGACCATGATTTTAAAATCTTGTCATTGTGTTCATGTGCCATTTAAGAAGAATAATGGATTAAATAACGGAATAAAAATGCACATTATGCTTGCTCAAAATACCTTAACACAGTACATAGCAATTAAAACAATGTATCCACACTATATTACCACAAGGAATAAATTGTAAGATCCCATATAAGTGCAGAAAGTATGATATAAAGTTGTGTTTAAAACTAATTTCCATGATTTTAAAATAATGCAAGAGGAAAGTCAACAAGGAAATCATACCTTAGCTAATCTTTTTAGGTTTATGCTGACAGATGAAGTACTAGCGGTAAAAGGAATAATCTTTTTAACATTATTCCTTCTTGGATTCTCTGCAAAAAAAGTCAAAAACAATTCACAGGAATACATAATTCACTCAGAAAAAGATTCTGATGTATATCCTATTAACTATAGCAAAGAATATTTCCATGGATTACTGCATTATTTCCTATTGTTGTTATAACAAATTACCACAAACTTTGTGGCTCAAAACGACACAAAGTTATTACCTGATAGTTCTGGAGTTCAGAAGTCTAAATGGATTTCACTAGGCTGAAATAAAGGTGTCAGCAGAACTGCATTCCTTCTGAAGGCTCTAGGGGCAAATACTCCCTTGCCTTTTCATTTCCAGAGGCTGACCAAGTCCCTGGCTCTTGACCCCATTCCCCCATCCTCAAAGTCAGTAATAGGAGGTTAGGTCCTTCTCAGGTTGAATCACTCTGATTCTGAAACCTTTTCTGTCTGCTTTTCCACTTTTAAGGACCCTTGTGATTATACTGGGTCTACCCAAATAATCCATTATAATCTCCTGATTAGCAATCTTATTTCTGTGTGCACCTTTCCCCTTCTGCCATGTAACCAAACATATTCACGGGTTCCAGGGACCAAGACATGAATGTCTCTGTGGGTCATTCTTCTGTCCACCACAACCATTAATGAACTGCCTTGTAATACGGTGCTGTCCTTTGGTTATGAATCTGAAAATATGCTATATATCATCCGTGCCACACGAAGAAGGCTTTACATGTAATCAAAGATTCTCAAGGCCAATACCAACCTAAAATGCAGTTATAGCCAGCAAAAATTGTTTTGTCTGCTCAGAAGGGCTCTCTGAAGTCTTAAAATCTTACACCCTACCACCCCAGAGTTGCCTCCAAGGTGGGCCAAGTTTAATACTCCATCATCCCTCTGTTTGGACATGGGTATTGGTTTAAAATTGGTCATAGTTCCAGCCTAAGCCAATCAGAGTTTTTTCCTGAGATTCCTTCCCCTTCCCTTGAATTGGCAGTGAAAAATCTCACATCTTCCTCCGTCAGGGCACAGTAAAAATATAACCTTAGGTGATGTTAAAATCCATGTCCCTCCTACACTGAGAAAACTCTACCTGCAGTAGCAAGATTAAAACCAGACGTCTGCCAGAAGCAGAATTATGTGTGCTGGTGAGTGAGGAGCCAGAAAGAGAGAAAGAGAGGTTGACGTGAGGTTGTCTAAGTCCCTTTTCCATCCATCCTAAAGGTCAGCTTACCTCTGTCCTTCTTGGTTATGTGAGTACATAATTCATTTGTTTGTTTATGGTTGAATTGGGGTTGTGCCATTTGCACCCAGGAGACTCTTAATTAAAATCGATGCTGTGTAATTTTGTTATATCTTCAGCGCTATAATTAATGACAAAGGGATTAAAAACATAATCAAGAAATCTAGACTTCTTTCAGGATGTAAAAACCAAACAACTCTTTGGATATCTAAAACTGGTGCTTGCTCTTAAGTGTGATCTGGGTGCAGTAATGCTACACCCTTGTGTTCCTGACAATCTCTCATCTATAATAAGCATCAGCTATGGCTTCTTGAACACTTTCCATATTTATTGCTTACATTGAACAAATAGCAAATATTCTCACTCAACATCTTTTCCCTAGTATAACCAATATATAACATAAAAATAAAGTCTTTGGATTCAACCAGAAGCTAAAAGCAACATCAGAAGCAATATAACAGCTATCCAAATTGTGTTATTAAGGTAAATATTAGGGAGATCCTCCTTGTCATTTTATATTGCCAATGTAATTAACTGCATTGAATAAATAAATGGACATATGATGAACAGTTATTAGCCCAGAAAGTAGGCCATGGATCATTCAATATCAACAACCAACAGTTGTTACTGCTTTACGACCTGTTCATCCATCCACTCCACTGTTTCCTTGGGTTATATGCTCTGTCCCACTGGATTGGGATTTTCTTTGATAACTTAGCTCTATCCTACACATTTCTAAGATTCATAAGGACATGAACTAGCCAAAGTTAGAACAATAATAATTAGGCTGAGTATTGACTGGAAATAAGTTTATAGATTCACTAAATCTTAGTTTGGAGCCATGCAGGAATTGCAAAACATCAATTATATTTCTTTATTAAATTTTTATATTTGTTAATAAAAGTCTTTATTTTTACATAATGAGATGGGTCTCCTTAAAACAATTCCTAATGAAACTTGATTAGCATATAAATTAAATTTCCTTCTGTTCTTATTCACATACTCCTGTTATTTCTAGAATGCCAGGTTGTACTCTTATATAAGCATCCGATACCTAAAACATTTATTAATCAGAATGGACACCTCTCATGGGTAGAGAGTAAAACCTAAAGCATTATAGAAGAAATGTCATTCTGTTCTGACAGAAAAATAGGAATGGGATTATTTTTTTCTCTGTTTGAACTTCTGCCTGTGTTTCCTTATGACCCTAATAAGAAACTTCAGTGACAAATTCTCATGACTTAGAATAAAATGGTTTGGGG
Organism: Callorhinus ursinus; assembly: GCF_003265705.2. Taxonomy (NCBI): domain Eukaryota; kingdom Metazoa; phylum Chordata; class Mammalia; order Carnivora; family Otariidae; genus Callorhinus; species Callorhinus ursinus. Next base: position 5,257,123 of record NW_027397069.1, read on the forward strand.
CTTGGTCCACTTTTTACTCCAAACTTATATCTTATGAACACATTTAAAAAAAAAAAACAAGTCAAATCATAAGTTACACATATAACTAGATATCACAAAGTATTTCTATATTTGATCCCTAGTAGTATAATTTACTGATTTAATTATTATACTGTAAGTATATAGTTAGGCACAAATAGTTCAAAATATGTTCCGTAAAAATCTGCCGTGATAGCTCTCTAAAAGTGTTTGTTTTGGCTTTATGCAGTGATTTCTAAATCACTGCCACCTTTGGCTGATATGATGCAGCCCGTTTAGAATCTGGTAAAAGAAGCTATGACCCCCTCTTCATAAAAGTATAAGAAGGTTCACACAACACATTTGTGCTATTTTAAGAGGTTCTTATTGCCCTGATACTCAACCATAAACCTTCAGAGTTGCATGAACTCCAGGTTAAAAATCCCTTGCTATAGAATTCCAAGGATCTCTCATCACAATACAAACTGTTCATGTCAAGGAAACACCACAGATTAGTTCTCAGAAAACAATCTGTGAAGTTGGAAAGCAGGTCTAAGAGCTCTGTGCAACTGAGGACCATGGACGGACATTTTTGTGAAAGAGATATACCCCCAGCATTCATACCCAAATGCTTCATAATTACACTGGAAATCTATTTAAAAATACAGATTCTCGCCCCCACCTCGGATATACAAAAACTGGGCTAGAGCAAGTCCTTGAACAAACATACCATATTCTTTCATATTTCTGTGCCTCCTGAGGCGATTTCCTGTTGTGGAAACTATTCTTCCCCCTTCTCCAAGAGCACCCCCCCCACACACCGCCTCTGCCTCATTGCTTTCCCACCTATTCAACAGAGCATCAGGGAAAGACCCCATAGGACAGTAATTTTTCGGCAACTCTTAGCACTTCCCGAAGCCCTGTTTGCTCTGTGGGAAGTAGGGCAAGAGCAAAAATGTCCATCCTTTGCTACAGGACTTTGTCCATTATACACTCTGCAGAGCAGCGATTCTTAATGTGACTGCAGAGTAGAATCATCAGGGAGCTTTTAAACTCTCTGATGCCCAGGCCACATCACGAACAAATTAAATTAGGTAGGAGCTCAGATTGGTATTTTTTAAAATTCTTCTTCAACAAGCTCTCAGTCTCCTCTGTGGATTCTTTAAGGACAGAGCCCACCTGACGTGGATCTCTTCCAGGAAACTTTCATCATCTGAGTCTGAAATTTTGTATAAACCACTGTTTTTCTGTTTTCTGGCTATCTTTCCTCAGTTCTCATTTGGCCCCCTTTCAGTACTCAGATCTGGCCAAAGAGAACCTCCTCAGAGAAGGTCCCTGACCACTTTATCTGGAGGAACCCCCAACCTCCACACTCTTCGTATTATCTTGACTTCCTTCTTCTAGCACTAACTGAAATTATTTGTTTTCTTATTTAACGTCTCCAAACAAACTCACAAGAAACTCTATGAGAGCCCTGACATTAATTGTCTTATTTATTTTTCTTTCCTCAGCACCTAGACTGGTTCTAGGCACATAGTAGGATTCCCAATAAATACAGGTTGAATGTATGACTGAATGAATGAATGAATGAGTGAATATTGATCTTGTTTTGTCTATGAAATTCTGTGCCCTTGGGGCACCTGGGACGCTCAGTCGGTTGAGCATCTGGCTCTTGGTTTCAGCTCAGGTCATGATCTCATGGGTCGTGGGACTGAGTCCTGCATCAGGCTCTGTGCTTAGCCCGGAGTCTGCTTGTCCCTCTCCCTCTGCCCCTCCCCTACTCGCGTGCATGCACTGTCTCCCTCTCCTTCTAAAATAAATAAATATTTTTAAAAAATAAATAAATTCTGTGTCCTTGAGTTCAGCTGCTATGTCATCTAGTTAAACCCTTGTAATGCCTTATAATTGCATATTAGTTTCAAAGTTAACAAATAATCTCATAGGTACTGTCTTACTTGTCCCTCACAACAATAATACTATGGTTACAGATAACATAACTGAGGGTCCACAAAGATACAAAAATGTTCCAGGATCACACAACGACAAATGGCTTGAGCGCATCTGCCCTGTGAGGGTTCATGGGCCATACGACCCTATCTGTAATTGGTAACCCCACAGAGGCACATGCCCTCACCACGGAAGTGGCCAACTGCATGAGGTACAGAGAGGGAACACAGTACCGACAGTGAGTAGGAGCCCCTCCACCCAAGTAAGAAATTGATGCCTGTCCACAGCAACATTTGGGAATAGGGCTGAATAATGTCAGTTTGTAGCAGCCCTGCCCCACCCTCGTGCAACCACAAGACCTTCAGGCCTCCTAACACAACCTAACACAAAAGATCTCATTTCCCAGTAATCCCTCTGGACTTTTCTCTTTATGTAGTACGATCATCCAGAAGAGCGCATCTAGACTCAAATATGAATTATGGCACTTGGGTTTTGCTACTGACTCTTTCATAATTATAATAAACTACACTTAAGAGCATAAAGTTGTGCGAGTCTGTCTCACCAACGTGACTATAATTGAATAGTAACATTAACCATACCCAGAAGTCTAGCAAATTAATCAAATGAAGAAGTATAAGAGCCTTTCCAGTCACCTTATACTCTATATCTGCTTTCATTTTTTTCTATTTCTTTTAAGCTCCTTCGGTTAACTATTGGGCAATATGGGGCCTCAGGAAGAAATCCAGAGAAAGAAATCCTAGCAAAGAATTTAATGTCCTTGTAAAGGACTTCACAAATGACCTCAAATATTTGCCACTTCATCCTTGAGACCATTCAAACCTTAAATGGCTCACAACTGTACCATGCCAGACCATTTGGTACTATTTACAAGCATCCACATGGCCTGGATATTTTGAGCAGCAAAGAGGCCAGAATTATTTAGAAACTTAAATAAGAAGCCAAAGAATCTTGACTTTCCTACTTTATCCAAATAAAAGGCATCACATGAGAAATAAATATTTATGGAGGACCAACATCTCATCCATCTTAACTGTTATTTTCCAAACGAAAGGATGCCATAACTGAAGAACACATTATTCCATACTCAAAACAGTCACTTGGTAAAAAGCAGAGTCTAGAAGAACAGCTTGGCTAGTCACCTGATTCTCCTGAGGAATAGTCAGCTCTCTCTAGTTAGCTATGCAAAACCAGATAGAGAGTCTGTTGTGAAATTGAGTTGGAAATCAAAGGCATGGAGCCCATGAGAGTGAACGGAAAATTTAAGGGTCCAAATGAGTCAGAACACAGTCAAGTTCCCTTACTGCAGAGAGAAGCAAAGGAGAGGGAAAGTAGCCTAAAGAAGTTAAGTTCACAGTCACCATTAGGGTCTTGTTGCCACTTTAGCCTATGACTTGCTGGCTCAGATACCTAGCTGGTGGCAGTCCAGACTAAGTTGGAGTCACTCATGTCCATACCAAAAATCCACTATCTTACTTCATGGTATGATGCCCCTTTGCCATTTAAACCACATGGGTATGTGATGAATTGATAAAGAAGATGTGGTGTATATGTGTGTGGGTGTGTATAATGGAATATTACTCAGCCATAAAAAAGGATGAAATTTTGCCATTTGCAATGATGGGGATAGACCTAGAGAGTATGATGCTAAGTGAAATAAGCCAGTCAGAGAAAGACAAATGACATATGATTTCACTCATATGTGGAATTTAAGAAACAAAACAAAGGAGCACGGAGCGGGGGGTGGGAAGAAAGGAAGAGAGAGAGGCAAACCAAGAAACACTCTTACTATAGAGAACACACTGATGGTTGGTTGCCTGAAGGGAGGTGGGTAGAGGGCTGGGTTAAGTAGGTGATGGAGATTAAGGACTGCACTTGTTGTGACGAGCACTGGGTGTTGTATGGAAGTGTTGAATTACTAAATTGTACACTGAAACTAATACTACACTGTATGTTTTTTTTTAAGATTTTATTTATTTATTTGAGAGAGAGAGAATGAGAGATAGCACAAGAGGGAAGAGGGTCAGAGGGAGAAGCAGACTCCCTGCTGAGCAGGGAGCCCGATGTGGGACTCGATCCCAGGACTCCAGGATCATACGACACTGTATGTTAACAAACTGGAATTTAAATAAAAACTTAGCGAAAAAAATCAAAATAAAACACATGGGTATGTGTAGACATAAGCGGTACAGATAATGTGACCCTTAAGATACTAACCTGATTGCTACACTCTTGTCATTCGACTACTTTGCTAATATGAATGACTTTTCATAAAAAAGCCACTTTAGATTTGTGCTTGTCTTTTCCTATTCTGTCAGTAAATAAGTAAACATGATTTGAGGTGCAGCAAGGAGAGAGAAAGGCACATGAAAGATGCTAACATATTTATCTTGTTCATGGAAAGATTTGGATCTTGGTAACTCTACATTAAGCTTGGCATTTCAGCGAGGACACAGTGGAGTGGGCCCTAAGCCAGGTTAACCGGCATTTCTACGACACCATTTTAGCATATTTACAATCATGCTTACAATGTGTGTCCTTCTTCCTAACAATTAACCTCATAAGACAATTGTGAGGACAAGAGCTCTGCAAAGAAGTTGCGTTTTCTGTCTCAAACCCATCACAACGTGGGGAGAAGTAGTGGGGGGTGGGAGAGATGACATGTGTCCCCACAGCTGTCTCCCACTACTTTCTTGTTCTTCATCTATCATCAAAAGTGAATGTGTTTCTTGTTCCCTACAAAAGTTATCCTCTCGTTAACTGTTTCTTTTCATGTGGTTCCCTCTACCTAGAACACATGTTTTTCAAAATTACTTTCTGTCTAATGCTACTCTGCCCTGCAGACTCAATTCCAGCTTCACTCACTTCATGAAGCCCTATTTGCACCCAAATTTCTTCAGAAAACACTATCTTCCTCTTCTCACTCTCAGGACACTCAGTCCCCTTCCCACCACATTGGTCACAGCTACCACAAATCCTTAGCACAGGGAGCAGTCAACTTTTTCTATAAAGGGCTAAACTGAATATTTGGGGCTCTGTGTGCCATACACTCTCCACAGCAACTGTTTAACTCTGCCCTTTATAGCAAGAAAGCAGCTATACGCATACAAAGGAGCTTGGCTGAGTTCTAATAAAACTGCAAAAACAGAATGCAGTCTCCTGATCCTTGTTTCCTTCCGCTGGCTTAGCACGGAGATACATGGTAGGGTGGGCAGTAAATATCAGGTTGATTAAATGTTATAAGCAACACCACTAAGGAAAATATGATGCATTAATTGGCTATGTGCTATCATATGATCATATATTGAATACATCCATTATGCGAATATAGCACAATGGCCAGCCCTATCAATTTTTAATAACATCTTATGTGTCCAAGAGGGGAATCATAGGGTTCTGATTAGCTCTACAACCTTAAAGCTTAGACAAAATGATGACATTTTGCCTCGTTGGTTTTCTATTAAAACAGAAATCTGCAGAGTATATGGTTCCATGAAGATTATGGCTGATAGCCAGACCAGATTGTTCCCCACTAAAAGTATCTGGTTTGCATTTTTATATCGAATAAAATCAAGTAAATAACTGCTAGAGCACCACACTACCTCCCTCACTATGTGTTTAGTGTTTTAATAGAAATAAATATATAATCGTAGTAACAAAACTGTCATAGTTGTCACACATTTCATTTTAAGCTCACTTAAAGAAACTGGGATTGAATTCAGGTCCAATTTTCTATTTTCATTTCAAATAGATTTTGACAATATTTGTTGCAGCTCTTACTAGGAAGTTTTCTTAGCCAAAGGATTTCACTGGTTTTCAATTTACCATATAAAAATTATGCAAAATGTAATAAAAATTGTCTATTATTTGGATCGATTCCTATCTTTGACACAAAATGTTCTGTTGCCAGAGCTAAAACATTTAAGCAAGATCGTTGACTGCAACATAAAAAAAAAATATTCACTCTGTCTTGGAAGTGATACAGTTTTCTGGACCACAGACTAGAAAAACCTCAGGCAACTGAAAAAACTACTAAATCTGTTACTTTCCACTGAAAGATCTTCTACCATCTTTTTAAAAAACATACAAAATTATTAATTTCACCTTCTGAATTTCTTCCTCTCCTCTAGGTTCTATTGAATCTAAAAATGGCAAGAAGAAAGGCAAGGTAAAACAAAGAAGGGGAAACAAGGAACAGGGCTAACTAATTATTTACCCACTGGACAAAGGAGTCCCTGAATAATCATCCTGTATGAGGCTGCCGTTTCTACTGAATTTGGCTCTTTTCAAATCTTTTTAGCAATTCCCTTCAATCTATGCAAATTATGCCTTTAGTTAGCAAGTGCTGCTTCCTCATATGAGTGAGAGATTTAACATTGGATTTAATCAGGATCTTCCAGTAAGCCACCAGTTCTGGGCACCTGCACCTTTGGCCTTCTTGAGGACAGAAAATGACGCAACACTCAGAGGTCCCAGCACCTCATGAGGACATAGAGAAAGGATGTTGGAGGCACCATACTGAGTTCTCTCTGGATCCCAAACTTTTTGTCTCCACCCTATCTTTTAAAAAGTCATAATAAATAACATCTACATTCCTGAGTTTTTGTGAAATATAGGATGCATATACAATTTAAGACATTCTAGTAAGTTTTTCAGAGTACAAAGAAAGCAAATAATAAACAGGATTTTCTCTTCCAAGGGACCTTCTACTATTGTGGGTCATTCCATGACAACAGAACAAATAGAAGCCATGGCAGAGAGCACTATGAGTCCAAAGTGTGCTCAGAAATCCATGGAAGACCGCCTGAGGATCCACAGACTGATTTTTTAATTCTTTAATATGACAAAACACAGATTTTTGTTTCTGGCATGATTTACCAATTCATTGATATTCTTCCCATTTGGTGCATCACTAAAAGCAGCACCATTCCTTTCAGATAAGGAGGAGTAAGACGTTTATCTCACAGGGTCATTTCTTCATCTTCTTTGGCTGCAGTCCTTAGCAACTATGTTTAAAATGCCATAACTTAGTGCATGACTATTCCAGAGTCTTCGAGCACTGGTGGATGTAGTAGATCTAAGACATACTTAGAATTGAGTAAATCTGAATCCTACTTGCTGCCTTGAAATATTGCGGGAAGAACACACGGGGCTCCCTTGTCACTTGAAAACCCTGTGCATTTTCCACTGCAGCTAACTTACAATGAGATATTTAATTAGGCCACTGAGAATTTTAAAATTATAATCAAAATCACAACAGGTGTGGTGTGGTGTGGTGCTTAATTTAAATGTTTGGAGATCTACTCTCTTGAATTTTTAAATCTACTATCCTATATTGTTTGCTCTAGGCACTAGGTAGGACAGCAGATCTCTAGAACTTATTCATCTTATATAGCTGTGGCTTTATACCCATTGAACAAGTCCCCATTTCCCCATTCGCATCCCCTGGCAACCACCACTCTGTTTTCTGCTTCTATAAGTTTGACTATTTTAAACACCTCTCATGTTAAGTATCCCTAACACACACACACACACACACACACACACACACAACATACACACATACACATACACACACACACACGCAAAGGGACATAAGGACATGTTTGGAGGCATGGATATGTTCATGACCTTGACTATGGTGATGGCATCATGGATGTATACAAACTCATCAAATTGTATATATTAAATATGTGCAGCTTTTTGGTTTATCAATTATACTTCAATAAAGCCGTAAAAAAAATGTTAGTAAAAATATAGAAAGATCTTCCCCTCCCAAAGTTTTTCAAATTCACTGGAGGACTTCCATTTTTTAAATACTTTTTCTCTGTTTGAAATAATAACATCTCTGTGTACATGAATAAGAAAAATAATGATTCAGTTGTCAAAAAATCAGAATAAAAATCACATAGTTTAAAAAAATACATGAATCATGGGAAACTTCTTTGACAAATAAAACAAGAAAATTTAAAGATGTGCTTTGTCAGTAGAAGAGATAAATTATGGCTGTAACTGAAAAATCTCCAGATGGTGGGAATTTGGCATGCTATTATTCTTTGAAAGTATGTTCCTAGCTAAGGGAATTGAACCAACTTGCTTATTTCATTAATTAAAACGTACTAATTGATAAAAATGAGGACAGTTTCTATTTTCTAAAAGCTACAATATTAAATAATTAGCCTCAATTTATCATTCTTCCTCCACTTCCCACCTTCCCTTGTGGGAGTACATGCTTATGTGTGCCTAAGGACTAAAACATACTCAATACCTCTTAGAACAATTCTGATAAAAGAAAACCAGAGGGCACAGAGGACAGGTAACAAAAGCATGTGAGACTGCAGACCAAACCAAAAGATGACTCAGACACAAGGACAAATGATGATGAAAGAAGGCAAACACAGCAAACACAAACCTCGGAATAACACTGCCTACAGATAAATCATTTGTTTGATGATTACAGAAGTCAATGAAAGGAGTCTTATAAATGGTAAGCTCATAACACTAAGAGCAAAATGTATCAAGAAAAGCTGAGTATTGAAACTGTCACTATTGGTGGGCAAAGGGAACCCGTTATGCTCCTGGTAGGAGAGTATATTGGTACATTTTTTCCAGAGAATATGATTTGCTTGGGCAATTTTTTTATTGAAAAGCTTTAATATATTGGTAGGCATTTAGATGTACATCTAAGAAAGATTTGTGCAAATTTTCTACTGCAAGAATGTAAATGATAGTATTTAGAACTTGAATAAATTAAGAGACGATTTAGATGTCTAACAGAGGAGGGCTGATTAAGTTTGTTTGCCACAATTATACTATGGGATACTATGCAGCAATATCAACAATTCTGCATAAAAATGGTTTTTTTATTTTTTTTTAATGTTTTTAACAAGGAAATACAGTCATTGCGTATTGCTCAACAAATTGGCATGTTAAAAGACTGAGTAAATTATCTAAAACAACAGCTCTGGAGTTGGGTGGCCTGTAATAGAAGTTTGTATAAAAACTTGTACCCCTGGCACTTAGTATGCCAGATGACAAACTATTCAAATTTCCAATTTCTTTTTCTGTAAAAAGAAGAATAATTATACTTCCCACTTCATTGTATCTGGGGCATACATAATATGTATAAGATAATACATTCAATGTTCTTAGCATTTTACCTGTTGGACAAGTGCACATAAATGCTATTTATCAAATAGCATAAATACTTCATTTCTAAAATATATACATGTTTATTGATACTGCCAAGATATGCATATGGTTATAAACCTCAACTTTTTTTTCCTTCTCTGTTTTTTTAAGATTTTATTTCTTTTTATTTATTTATTTGAAGAGAGAGAGAGCAAAAGAGCAGCAGGAGGAGAGGGAGAAGCAGGCTCCCCGCTGAGCAGGGAGCCCCACGAGACGCTTGATCCTAGGACTCTGGCATCACGACCTGAGCCAAAGGCAGACGCTTAACCAGCTGAGTCACCAAGGTGCCCCTCTCTTTGGGGTTAAGTGTGGTTTTTTTGTGTTTGCTTGTTTGTTTGCTTTAACTGCATTCCCTACATGTTTTTCGTGGAACAGTCTTGAGTCAGGAGTTCTGCTGCGGTAACAAACCACCCTACTATGTCAGCTGCTTCAAACAACAAAAGTTTGTTTCTCCCTCATGTTACAGGTCCTTGGTGGGTCAGCAGAGGTTTCTCCAATCATCCTTATTCAGATATCCAGGCTAATGGATCAGTCACCATCTCAAACACTGCAAATCCCCACTGGGGGCCAAGAGAGATGGCAAGTCTCTCACCGCCTCTTAAGCCTCTGCTCCCAAGTGATCCACATCAATTTTGCTCACATTTTTTGGCCAAAGCCAGACACACACTCAGAAGGAGAACCTCAATAAAAATTTAAAAAATGTATTCTTAAGTCAAAAAGAACTTAAAACTAATGTGTACCCTATCATGAGCCATTTCAAGTTTTTGAGCAGAACGTCGGTATGAGACGAGAGAAAGTTGTCCCTTGGCTCCAGTGCCCGGGAGGCAGAAATTAGGATGAATAATTCTGTGTCCAAATCAAGCAGAGGAGAGTAATCTCATTAAATAAAAAGATATTTGTAGGCCATAACGAATAGAAATCAAGGAGCCACAGGATTAACAGCGAATTTAAGAGATTATCTAAATTATTCCCCTGCTTTCAAGACATAATGATCACACTTAGTCATCACCAGCAGAAGCAAGTAATCTAATTTAATTTCCGGTGCACAAATGCCTTCACCTGGCCCCTGAGGTGGACTACGCTGAAGAACTTCAGTACATTCTACCAGGGGAATTTTTTTTCTCGGCCCCAGCTAGCGAGGGGCTGCAGATCTCCGGCTTGAGAACCGATGGGCCTTGTAATTGCTTTCCTCACTCATGTAAGCACAGCTGCAGCTGTCATTCATAAATGGCAAAACTAATCCTTTATAAGTTTTCATATTGGCCATTTGCTTTGAAACATCCAAAGCCAATGAGTTTGCAAAGATAACTCTGTGAGAAAGGAAGGGTCTCTGACCACTGGTCCGAGCACTGGACCGGCTCTCATAAATCCCTGGTCTTCATTCTCAGAATTCTCATATTTTGTTATGATTCCCTGGGAAATCACTCCACTCATCAATACCTCCATTTTCCTGCGAGGAAACTGAAGAAGCTTATTATTTATCTCTAAAGTACTTTAAAAAGCTTACATGAATTATAAAAATAATAAAGTCTTCTAATTCCATACATAATATTCAACGCCTTTTTAACAAAATAAACTTTAAATATGTGCTATTGCTTAAAAATGGTAACTAATACATTAGTGAATCTCTAGAAAGGTAAGAGACAAATATGTGTTTCTCAGAGTTATCAAAGACTGGTATCCACAATAATTAAAATCCACCATAATTTTCTTACCCTAAAACCATATTAAAAAATCGAGGGACAAATAAAAAACAACTGGTAATATATAGAGAGTGATTTTCTATGTTTGAGAGATACTTTATAGGCTTTTCTTATTTTTCCATCATAAATTTGTTATTTTTTAAACAATGAATGAATGAATAACAGTAGTCCGAAGGACACTGATTTTTAATCCTTGTTCCTTTAAAAGCGTGACAGGCTTACTCAAGCTCTCTAATGATGATATTTATTAATGCAGGTAGAATAGTAGTTTCCATGTGGGGCTGCTGGTGAAAAGCGATCAAGTCAGAAATAAAATTTATGAAATGAAAATTTCCTTCTACCCATATCCTAACCTTCTACTTATAATCAGTAGGGATATATAGCAGAATATGGGAAAATAACCTATGATACAAATAATCTTGGGGACTTTGTTTTCTATGTAAAGAAAACTCTAAATAGTCAAAAAGACAAATGGTAACAAATAACAGGAACACTCATGCACTGCTGGTGGGAATTAAAACGGTGCCCGCATTTTAAAGACAGTTTAGGTGTACCTCAAAAAGTTAAACAGAGTTACCATAAGACCCAGCAACTCCATGTATATGTATATACCCAAGGGAAATTAAAACACATACCCACACAAAAATTTATACATGAATGTTCATAGAACATTATTCATGATGGTCAAAAAGCATAAATAACCCAAATGTCTACTAATAGATGAATGGATAAATATATGTGGTATAGCCACACAAATGAATATTATCCAGCCATCAAAAGGAGTGAAGTACATGGATAAATCTTGACAACAGTATGCTAAGTGAAAAAAAGCCAGAAACAAAAAGATCACATATTTTATTATTCCATTCATATGAAATATCCAGATTAGGCAAATCCATGGTGACAGGAAGTAAATCAGTGGTTTCTAGGGGTTGATGGGAGAAGAGAATGGGGAGTGACTGGTAAGGCGCACGGGATTTCTTTTAGTGGTGATGAAAATGCTCTGGGATGAGATAGTGGTGAAGGTTGCATAATTTTATAAATATCCTAAAACCCACTAAGTTGTATACTTTAAAAGAGTGAATTTTATGGTATTTGAATTATATCTCAATAAAAAATTTATTTTTCAAAGAGACAACTGCAACATAAATTTCTGATCTAACATTCAGGTAAAAGGAAGTCTTTCTCTTTTTCCTCTTTCATGAGCAAAATTGGTAATCATTTCAATTACCAGTTCCTCCAAAGGCATATTTCATATTAACTTTGCCATTTCCATGCGAGAGGTGAAAATGCCTTTCTTATTTTGATAAATCAAAAATAATGGAACCAGCTTTCCTTTAGATGAATTCTCCTTTCTCCTCCAATTTGTACTTGATCTGGAACCAAGAGCCCACCCAAGGCTATGTGCCTTCTAAAACAACATAAGCTTATTCAGAGCTGTCTGTTTATAGGATGCTTTTTCAAAAGGCAACAATCTCAATGCAACATTAATGAGTTTCAGAAATGTCAGTGGACAATTAAATGGTCTCATTCAGAAAGTTTTGAGCAAATATCCAAACTTTTTCTTAAAAAAGTATACTGCTGATCCCATTTATCTATTTCACTCACCATCTTCACCGCCCCCTCCCCCCCCAGCAACCACTAGTTTGTTCTCTGTAAGAGTCTGTTTTCTTGTTTGTCTCTTTTTTTTCTTCATTCATTTTCTTTCTTGAACTCCACATATAAGTGAAATCATACGGTATTTGTCTTTCTCTATTTCATCTAGCATTATACCCTTTAGATGCATCCATGTTGTTGCAAATGGCAAAATTTCATTCTTTTTTATGGCTGAGTAATATTCTATTTTGTATATACACCACATCTTCTCTGTCCATTCATCTATTGATGAATGCTTAGGTTGCTTTCATATCTTGGCTATTGTAAATAATGCTGTAATAAACATAGGCATGGATACCTCTTTTCGAATTAACATTTTCATATTCTTTGTATAAATACCCAGTAATGGAATTACTGGATCATATAATTACATTTTTAATTTTTTAGATTTTTAATTAAATTTCTGTTTTCCACAGTGGCTGTACCAATTTGCATTCCCATCCACAGTACACACAGGTTCCTTTTCTCCACATCCTTGCCTACACTTGTCATTTCTTGTCTTTTTATTCTAGCCATTCTGCTACGTGTAAGGTGACACCTCATTGTGGTTTTGATTTGCATTTCTCTGATGATTGAGCATCTTTTCATATATCTGTTGGCCATTTGTATATTTTCTTTGGAAAAATGTCTATTCAGATACTCTGCCCATTTTTTAATCAAACTATTTATGGGTTTTTGTTTGGTTCTGTTTTTTATTTTTTGCTTTTTTTTTGGTGTTGAGAGGTATAAGTTCTTTATATATTTTGGATACTAACCCCTTATGGATCTATCATTTGCAAATATCTTCTCCCCTTCAGTAGGTTGCCTTTTTCTTTTGTTTGTTTCCTTTGCTGTGCAAAACTGTTTTTTTTTTAATGTAGCATTGAACTGACCTGAACTAAACTGAAATTGAACAGATCTCAAAGCTAAACTGATGGTATGAGTAAGAGTGAGAGAGAGAGAGAGAGAGAGAGTGTGTGCGTGCACACGCAGGACAGAGAAGGAGATAGAGAGAGATTATATTTCTCCATGTACTACCAGTAATGGAAACTGGATGTACTGTCAGTTCTAAAAAGACTAATCTTTCCTTACTGAGGCATCTCAGCTATCTGTTAAATAAGATATATGTGAACTGAATGCATTTGACTCACTCATAAGATTAGGAGGTGGGGACGCAGCCTGAGAGCCCTCACTTACCCCTTCCAGAGCAAGGCAGATCGGAGCTTCCTTGGCACTTCCTGATGCTCTCCTCTGCTGACAGTGGGCAGGAACGTGGGTGCTCACACTTTTTCCCATACCAGCCTACTTTGCAGTCACATCTTCCACAATTACACTGCCCATGACCTTCACAATGAGAGTGTAAAAAAATATGAAAAAATAGACAATGAGGTCAGAATTAGTTTTCATTTCAATAGTGCATATCACAAATGAGCCAGGATCTTAACACCATATTAAACACTAAAGTGAAGGCACATTTATCTCAAGTTCTTAAATATCTGATTTACATTGATTGATCATGAGGGGTAAAGAAAAGCAACTACTCCTGATAAGATAAATGGGTTCGTAGGGCTATAAACGTGAATCCATCAAAATCCAGGTGCACGTGATTATATTGGTCTGCTGGGGCCTAAATGGAGTATTTGATGGATTTAGTAATTAATTCATGTGGAGGAGAGCCATAGGAAACTGAAAACAATTTGCTGTTGAAACAGGTCTTACCTTGTGGAGACCTTCACACTTTTCATTACCTTTTTTTCTATATACTACATACTTAGCCTAGGGACTCTTAGCCTAAAACCAATAACCTCTGTGGAGTTCACATTCCCTGAGGATCAATGTAGGATACACAAAAGAGGTCAGGAAAGATATCAAACTTCTTTACACATGGTCACAGAGCCTATAACGAATTGTGATGAGTAGTGATATGGTTTAGCAAAAAAATGGCCTATGTCATCAATCAAATAAACGGGTTCAAATCCTGGTCCTGCTATCTATAAAGTAGATACGTCAACATCTCCGAGGTTTAGTTTCTTCATTTTTGAATAAGATAATAATATATTATCTATCACATTTATCAGGAAGTCCATAATATATTTTAAAATGCGACATAAAAGTGAGTTATTGTTATTTTTATTCGAGTCCACATACATAAACAAGTAGGAATAGAAAGAAAAGCAAGAAAGCTGAGCTTTTCTTAATTCCTAATCAACATTCAGATAGTCATTATTACAGATGCAGGACACTGTGGATTTCTATAATTGCTGCAAAAATGCATGACATTTTTTTATTTTACGTAGGCTCCACACCAAACGTGGATCCCAATGTGGGGCCCGCATTCTTGATCCTGAAATCAAGACCTGAGCTGAGATCAAGAATTGAATGCTCAACCGACTGAGCCACACAGGTGCCCCAAAAATGCATGAAAAAATTTTAAAGGAAGTGGAATTTTATTTTCTTGAAGTAAACTGAGTATGATGCTAATGGATGAAAATCTCCATTTTTTGTTTTGTCTTTGGCATCTGATATTAACATAATTCATACAATATGGAAACTGTTCTTCAGTACAAACTAGCCCTATTTTATCAAGTGTCCCTGAGGTTTGGGGGCAGATATCTATCTTTTGACTTGGAGGAACTGGACAATTCACATATCGGGAAGCTTTTCACCATCTATTAACCTGGTTCTTCATGAAATAGATCATAAAATTATAGGTCAAAGTAGAGTGAGATATTAGGGATCAGTGAATCCAAATTTTATATTTAACGCTATGTTCAATTCAACATACATTTATTGATCCCTTACTATGCAACAGAGTCTAAACAACAAATTCCTGTCACCATTAATACTCTGCTTCGAGCTCATCATTTTAAAGGAAAAGAAAACTGTGTTTGCTAATAAATATGTATGACATGTCAATGTGATCATTGAAACCTTTAAATATAAGAGTTTTTATTATACTAGTTTAACTTATTGGCAATTATATGTCAGAGGTTGTTTGGCTTTGTGGCTTTTTGCTAACTTCCCAGAAGTTCCTACCCTCCTTCTCCATCCTCATGTAATTTAGAGCAAGATTTCCAAACAGAGCTACATTGCAAAGACATAGATATATAACAACTCTAAAACAGATTTCAACATTTCAAGTACAATAAATTTGGCTGTTTATAGAAGCCAATGGCTTTGAAATTCTTGGAGACAAGAGGTCTCATTCCTAGGACAGTTAGATCTACAAGGATACCGGACAAAGCACAGAACATGCTGCCATTGGTGAGAGACTAGTTGATACTTTTAACAAGAACAGTGAAAAACAGTTATACTGAAGGGGGGGGGAAAGCTTTACTTTTAAAAGTTGCAAACAGCTCTGAACATTAGAAGAAAATATTCAGTAGGCAAGGATGCCAAGCAGTCCCTGACTACCCAGGACACCGCCACACACACCCAGCGTGCAGTCCTGGTCCCCAGGCATGGAATGAAGCAGGAGCCTGTGCACAGGGAGAGCAGTGACTGAAGGCAGAACGTTCTCAACTTCTGTGGTTGTAATATAGGCTTCAGCTCAGCCATTAGTTCCTATCTCAGGTTCATTCCCATGCCAACATTTCAAACAAAACTCATGGTGGAGTGAAACGAATTCATGAAGACTGTCAGAAGTTATGAAGAAGATTTTTAGAGTTAAGATCTGGTCCCACTAATAACAAAAGAAGTCAGAGGAATTGTGGATGCCTTGACACATTTTGGGGGGGGAAAATGTAGCTGCTCTAGAGCTAGAAGAAATCTCAGAAAGTCTCTCGCCATTATGCTCCAGATTCACTCTCTGTTTTCTGTCGTACTGGTTTCCTCACTCGATTTTTAATCTCTATGCTTTCCTCCCTACAGTCATGCCTTTTTTCTATCTCTTCACTATTTCTGTGTTCTGATACAGTCAGTAGGGGGAAAAGCAGCCTATGCGGTCCTACACCTCTATTTCCTGTGTGTTTAGCGCAGCATCATGAACATTCTCAAGAATCAGTCCTATAAATTTGTGCGTCACCTCTAGGCATTGCCAGCTCCAAGCATGGCTGGGAAGAACACATACAATGTGTCCCTCACTTTTACCACATGTGTGATGAGCCCTAACCTCCTGTGCCTTCTGCCTCAGCCTCAGCCTTCACCCGATCAAAGTCCCCTCGATAGCCCCACTGTAGTCCATTGCTTAGGCACTGGAATAAATTGATGAGACCGTGTCACTGCTGTGACTGGCTGCAGAATGAAAGATTTTGCCTCTAAATAGGAAAGTGTCACAGTGGGAGAATATTATTTAGGTCAGGATGGCCACCGATCCTCTCAAATCACCCGCTTAGGAGTCTCCTCTACACTCTGCCCTCTGAAGTCAACATCCATTGAACAAGTTTGGGCTGAGGAAAGAAGGGTTATTAAAATATGAATGACCTAAGTCAACCATCTATAATGAATGAAATTCCTGAGAGTCAGTGAATGCATGGCAACCACTTTAAATGGTGATAGGAGGGATATAGACTGTTTCTTAAGGGTTTTATTGTTTTGGGAAAGTAGAAATACCTAAATCAAATGTCCCAGTGAGGATCACAGAGAAGCAAACGTGAAAGCAATAAAGAAAGTTTAAATAATTCTAGTCTAATAGGATTAGGTTAAAACATAAACATAACTTTTACTTTTAACTTTAAATTTTACTTTTACTTCCATGGTAATGAAGATTATAGCCTCCATCTTTCAATAACTCTAAATCACGTGTTCAAGTATATTTCAGAACATTACAGATCTCACTTTAAATGAAACTGTACCTTTTCCATAAAATCCTTTATGATATTTCATCAGTGGAGTTAGGAAATCACTTAAAATGCATGGTATTGATATCAGATTGTGAAGCTGGTATTGAGCCTTTCAGGGAAGACGGGAAGTCATAAAATGAAATTGCAATTTCTCTCCTGGAGTTACTAGTTTCTCAATTTCAGTATAAAAGTTATGCCAAAGAGAAAGAAAAGGGATCATTTTATAGGGATAAAATGAAGAAGATGAAAATGCTTGGTGTTGATATATAAAAAAGAGTTTAGAAATGATAAGATCTGTTTAGCATGAAAATCCTTTCAACTGCCGTAATATACTATAGCAAGTCTTTTCCAAACAAATAGTGAAAGATGCATAAGAGAAGAAATTAGGAGATCTGTGTCCTTAGTCTAAATACGTCACTAGTCCACCTTTCTGGCCCTCATCTCATTTTATCTTTAAAATGACAGAATTAGAAGAAGTGAATTTTACCACACTGAAATTTCATACTTCCATGCTAGTTTGTCAGATAGATAGATAGATAGATAGATATGGCCTCCAGGTGTTAATTTCATTGCTTCTAACAAGTATGCCTTCAAACTCTGTAGGCAGAGGATCAACAAATACAGAATGTTGTTGTTTATCCCTGATAGGAAACATGTGAAGAATGCACATTAGAGAATAGCTTTCAGAAGACCTATGACCTGCATTAAACACAAACACACACACACACACACACACACACACAGAGCAATGGAAGAACAACATGGTGCCCACATAATGGGATCGCAGCCCAATCTATACCACATGGGCAAGCAGTTGGCAACATGGCTAGACACCCAGTAGCACCATGGCCATGGCCATGCTGGGCATGTGGAGCTTTAAAGGCTCTCAGGCCATTACAGGAGAGGGTGATGATACCAAAACTTATTTTTTCTTTGTAATCATTGTGCTCTTTGGAGCGAAGTCATCTCAGAAATATCAATCCAGGACGAATGTAGTTGCTCCATTCCAGACAAACATTCTTCTGCTCTAGAAGATATTCTTTCTTTTAAAATGATCAAAACTTCTCTTGAACTGGAATCTGACTTTTACAATTAGCTTCTTATGAAGTAAGATGAGGACCATTAATAGGAAAAGTTTGGGGGAATAAATTAGATCTAACTAGTACTTGTTATTTAAAAAAAAAAAACCCATTTGATATATTTATTTGATTTTTCTTTCAAGACAATGCAAACTGAATGTATTTAATCATGTCCTTCGGTTTCTTTCCATAATGCTTTGGTAATCCACCATGATAAATTCCCACACACAATATGGTCCTATCAAATGATTACATTTTCCAAATTAGTGGAATGCTAAGCCAGGACCAACTTTCTATTTTCACCATCTTGATAGGCAGGCCAAGTTGAAAAATAAAGTTCAAGGTCACACTGTGGCATATTTTAGCAGTTACGGGTTTTGGGGAAATAGACCAGAGTATAAATAGCCATCAGTAATAGAAGTTATTTCAGGACCAGGAAGTAAACTCAGTGGAGCAGCTCATAGAACAGCAGTAACAAACAGAGCCCCTGGTACAGTTCGGGATGGTTGGTCATGCCCTGGTCATTATAGTTACACTCAAATTTTGTTAACAGTAATGGTCTGAGGTGTTGTATATGTACGTGTATCTGAGTGTGCACTTGAATTATATATGTGTATGGATGAGTTGGCGCGCACACACACACACACACACACACTAAGTGGATGATGAACAACAAATAGGAATGAAAGAAGAAACAAATAAAACTGATTTATTTGGGAGCAGGGAGCAGGTTTTAAAATACTTGTGTCATCTGTATCCACAATGTAATAGGCACAAATATTTATATTTTAGCGCATTATTGAATAGATGAGTGGACTCAGTGGGAATGAATGAAAACAATGAGAATGTCAATTAAAAGAGCAACTTCAACCAACTCACCGGGAGATTTCCCTGGGACTCAAATAAGAAAAACACCCTGAGGATGGCAAGAATGGGAGCGAAATATAAAGCTGCACTTCATCTGAGCCTTCTTATATCCCAGGCTTGCATAAATCACTAGAGAACATTGACATAGTTGGGTTACTTCCATCTCCTAACACAGAGACACTAACATCCTCAACAGTCAGCTGCGTGGCGTCCTTCCCGTGGTGCAACTCCGACAGACAATTAAGAAAATTGTGAAGACTAATAAATCACTTAACAGAACGTCTAGAATTCGACAGATTTCCTGAGAATGAAGAAATCCCAGAGATGGGTGGCCTGCCCCAGATCATAACGACATTCAGAGAAGCTTTGTTTTATAAGAATTGTGAGCATCCAGAGGACAGTTCTTCCTTACCAAAATAAAGTAAAATTGAAGAAGTTTGTTTGCATCACTTGGAGATCAAATTACATGAGTACTTAGGTTCTGTATGTGTTTCCAGGTGACACTTAATGGCTGTGTGAACTCTGTCAAGTTACTTAATTTTTCTGAACCTGTGCTTCCTCTCCTGTTAAAATGCAGATAATAACGTCTCCCCCTCTGAGTGAGGGTGAACATAAAATGGAACGAGAGGTGTGAAATGGGCTAAAAGAGTGGGGTCTTGTCTTGTTGTCTGAACCACAGCCTCTTGCTCCATCCCTTCTTCCCACTGCCACGGGTCCGCCCCCCCCCCCAGTGCGGAGACCACAAGTAGAGGGTTAAGCACTCTTCTCTAAACTCCTCCCACGATAAACCTGACCTACCACAGCCATAACGACCCAACAGCTTCACTTTCCCTGAAATCTCCTAGGATAGGGAGGAATGGAAAATGTGAGAAAGAGGAAACGAGGGGCAGAAGGAAGAAGAGAGGGAAGAGAGGAAGTGGAGAATTTCAGCTTCCAAGGAGGCCTCCTGTGGACCTTTACCTGCCCAACCTAGAGTGGCAACTCTGAGTCCAAGTGACACGCAGTAGGAATTGTGAGCTTATAATAAAAGGATTGAAGTGTTAACTGAAGTTCATTGCCCGTCTTCACTGCATGACCCCTCTCCCTCACCGTGAGACAGAACAGCACACGCGACCCTGAGTGGTCACTATCACGTAGCTATTCTGAATGTTTCAACCCCACTCCAAAATCAAGATCACAGGTTTATCAACGAAGAACATACCCTATGTAAAACAAACAAACAAAAACCCAAACAATAACCAAAACCAAAACCAAAAACAGTATATCAGCAAGTCACAAACTTGTATTTTTTATATAGCCTGATTATCTCCTTCATTTTCCCATTTAAAATTGTATGAATTCATGTTTTATCTCACAGTCTTAAAATGGAATTCTTAAATGACATTTCCTGAACCCTGCTATAGTCTTAATTACCTACTCTCGGGCTCTTAACTTCTCATGTTCAGCCCTGACCCTTCAGACTCACATATTCAACGGGCTGAAAAAAAAAAAAAAAAAAAGCAACTTTGGATTGCCATTGGTCCTTTAGGCTCAATACCTAGAAATGAATTTGCCAACTTCCTTTTACATTCCCTGTTTCGGTAAATGGCACCCAGACAACCAGACTGGAAACCCGTGAGTGTAGCACTTCGCTGCCTAAAACCATCATTAGTTCCCCATTACCTTTGGAATAGAGTCTGGTTCTGCAGCAAGGTAAAAAGACCTCTAGTTCTGTTTCTCACCAGCTTTACCTTTTGTCACTCGTGCATTCTGGTGATAACTAAACTGATTCTAGTCCCCGGCACAGATCACACACTTCTATTCTCTTTGCCTAGGACGTGCCTCTCATCTCTTTTTACCTGCGAGCCTACCTTTTAGGTAAGAAGCCCATGCTCGACATTCTCTACACCATTTACTTATTCAGTTTGTTTGCTGCTCTCCAGTCCCAATGGGATGTAAACTCCATCAGAGGAGGGATGTGATCTGTCGTGTTCGTTGCTATGTCCCCAGCATCAATGGCCAGATGAGCAACAAATCCACGACTCTGAAAACCTCTCATACCACAGTTTATTAAAATTTCATGTTTAGATGGCAGTTTTGTCATTGTTGTTTTGTTCTGGTTTTGGGTTTTTTGTTTTGTTTTGTTTGTTTTGTTTGTTTTGCTAAACAGTACATTTTTTGAGGGTAGAATCTATGAATTTTTGTATTTTTAGACCCTAATATCTTACGTAGACCCTAATATCTTATGTAGTGCCTCTAGCACAGTTGGCTCCTGATAAAGGTTTGTCCAAGTAAACTGAAGTTTAAACATTTTTTTCAGTGAAGAAAGAACCTTTGTATTTCTTCGGATTCATAGACCTTGTTAACATCGTGATCCTGTCTCTTTGCTGTGAGGCCTTGAGCAGTTTATGGAACTTTCCTGAGCCTCACTACCCCCGTTTGTAAAATGAGAAGAAACAGATTCCCCACCTCGTAGAGTTTTACAAAAAAATAAATGCCACAATCTGGAAAGTGCTTAGCACGGTGTCTGGCACAGAGAGCCACCCAAGAGTTAGCGGCTGTCTCATTTCCATGGTGTCAATAATAACCCTCAGATATAATGAATAACAGGAAAATCTGGAAAGGGCAACCCCTCAAGAGAAGGGTGTTCACGGAATGTTCAGGAAGTTCTCCCAAGCATGAGGGATCGTCGGGAGAAGGAAGCTCTTCTGCAGTGGGAAGTTTTAGCAGCAGGCTCCCCTCCTCGGGGCCAGAGAAGCTTCCACAGCTGCATAATCGGGATTAAATAGGGCAGCTCTTTATCTCCCTTTGCTGGCAAGCCTTCAAGAGACAGTGGAGTTTCCTATCTACTTACACACCCATCTAGCAGTCCAGCTTTAAAAGATGTATATGCAGATGTCTCTGTCTCCTGGGTGGTCAAATATAACCGGACTGAAAATCCGTAACTCCAGCTTTTGCTCAATGACACTTTTCCAGATAAATCTGACCACCTTCTTTTTCCCTTTCCGCCCTGAGAGGTCCTGGCAGGGGGTGTTTTTCCACTGCACTTAAAACCGCAAGCTCCCTAAAGCCGAAGATCGATTGTGTTTGTCCCCTTCACTGCTGGAACCGAAAGCCAGGATGCTGTCCAGACCCTGGTGAACGGTATCTGCTCTATAAATGTTTATGGAACAAAATCTTTGAATCCACTTATTGATATTTAATCCCACACTAGTCTGCAGAATAATCTTAGGATATAAATTATGCCAAGGACTTAAGGCATGAAAATATCCAGGAGAACTGTGTTATGCGAAGTTGTGTAATACATGAGCGTAGCTGTTCTCATGGTCCCCATCCTGGACACTGTCATTGGTCTGCTGGTTCTGTATGTTCAGAGCTGAGCAACAGATATCTGGGGGAGGCAGTTCTCCTTGGTGAGGAGTTAGACTAGTTCTAAGAAAGTGAGGCCCTTTCATCTCTGGTCTTTGCCAACGTGTAAATTCTCTGAAGGTTTTCCAAGGTATTCACGGGAGCGCTGTGACTATCAAATGCTTTCCAATGCACAGATTCAGTTCATTCATTCATTCATCATTCATGAATTTATTTTGGGAGAGGCAGCGTGTGAGTGGGGGGGCGCCGAGGGAGAGGGAAAGAGAACCACAAGTAAGCTAAGTAAGCTCCACACCCAGCACAGAGCCTAACACGGGACTCGATCTCATGACCCTGAGATCATGACCTGAGCTGAAACCAAGAGACGGATGCTTAACCGACTGAGCCACCCAGGGGCCCCACAGATTTGGATCTTTTACAGTTTCTGTGAGAATCAGAATCAGGCTTGAAAATAAGAAAACGAATATATATATTTTTTATTTTATTTTTTATTTTTTTTACTTAAAAACAGGAATGAGGAAAGCAACGTACCTGAACAGAAGTCATCAGAGTATCTGTCATAGACAGCCCTACAGTCCCTCTCGTCACACTCACAGGTGTCCCCGTGAATATCTCCCCAGTCTCCGGTTGGGTCAACATCGTGGCAAGAACACTCGCCACACACACAAGTCCCTAAGTAAGAAAAAAAAATTGTATATGGTTTTAGGGAAGAAAGCATCTGACACATTGCTTTTTAAAACCTTTTGCTTACTGTGTATTTGGAAAATACATATACTGGAGAAAAAAAATTCTACCAAGGAAAAACACCATCTAAAGTGGACAGTAGAGATTCTTTAATAAACAAAAGTTAGTATCCGAGTCTATAGTTGTGTGGGGTTGTGGGACGTGCCGTTAGCACGATTCTGGCTTCTCTCTAAAATAATATCAAAACAAGAACACGAGATAGAATCCTTGTCATCAAGAAACTTGCCGTCTATTTGACAAAAAAGAAAGCTAACGAAAGACTGTAGGGTCATGCACCGAAATGCAAAAGGTGGTTATATCTGAATGTTTAAAATGTATTTTAAAATATCCATATCTGTATTTTAGAAAACAAATACACGTGGCTCTCCTAATAGTGTAATTGTTGCAGGGGCAGGGGGTGAGGATGGGTATGTGCCAAAGTGGGTCCAGCGTGAAACTGAATGAGCCATTTGGGCAATGTAGGACATGCATTCTGTCCCCGATGAGCTCTGTCTACCACGGAGGCTTTTCTGGCCTTGGAGATGGGCTAACGAGGAGGATGAGGTAGGTTTGTGCAGGGATTGGTGTCTCTCTCCTGGCCCGGAAGCAATGATGGGGAAGAGCGCTGGGGGAAACATGGCAGGTACCTTCCAGGGGAAATAAAAGGACTCACGGCCGTGCTTCCCCCGCTCGGACTCGCCTTCAGGAACCCCTGAGTCTCACTGCTAACCAGCCTCGTTCAGGCATGGTGCTTTCCTTTCCGCCCTTGGCGGATCTCCAGATCGGACAGCTCGCGGGAAAGGGGAGGCAGGAGGCGAGACTGCAGAGAGGGGGCGAGTCGTGTGTGTTTCTGAAGGACCTCTGTCTGTCTCTCGGAGCCCACCGGCTGCAGAACCCGGCCCTGCTCCACGGCCCAAGCATTTCCACTTCTCTCTTCACTCCTTGCAACACCTAGCTGCTTGCTTCCCACGGGAACACAGCACAAGCTGCATACCCTGACAGCATGATGGTGACCACTGACCCTACTGTATTAATGAAAAAGGGACTCAGGCAGCAACACATCCTTATATAGTAAAGGAAAACATAACATGAATGAGTATGATGATCTACAGTCAGACCGATTCTGCATAAATTAAAAAGAGGACTTTCCTTTATGATTTTTGCTCCAAGTTCAGGCCTTTTCCTTTCCTTGCTCTGCTTACAGAAATGTGGCCCATTTTACTCTTCCATGTCAATGTTTTCTGCCGATTTTTCAAAAGATAGAATCGGTTGTGTGTTAAGGTCTTCTGTGGAAGCAGGATCTATTAAGAAGTACCATTCGTTTATAGACATGAGAAAAAGAGTTTTCCAACTTTCTAGATTTTTATAATTTTATAGAAGGAAAAATGGTCACTTATTTATATCATGAGGTCGGCAAGGAACAGTCCCGCATGGTCCTCTTTTACTTACAGTACAGCTAATAAGGGAAAAAATGACAAATATTTTCAAGGGTTTTTAAAAAGTGTTAAAAACTGATTTGACTTGATATCAACACAGTTAATTCATGTTAAATTACATTTTAGCAATACTAATATATTCTTAAAGTTCACGTTGGAGGTCAGCGTCAATTTTCTATGGCTACCTGACACGTCGTTTCTGTATCTCTTCAATATCATTTTTATTATTGCAGATAAAAGTGAAGCCACTCCAGATCAATTCTGAATGACAACCAAGCCTTCGATTTACTCATAATGAAGACAAGAGAGTTTCTTAAATGCTCTCTAGACATTAGATGCTCATGCTGGAGATGGTTCTGTTAGTGAAGAGACACTCAGCAGAAGTATCTACAAGAATTGCCTTTTAGCTGTCTTGTGCTATTTCTGGATGGCCGCCAAAGAAATTACAGTCCCTACATTAACAATGGGTTCAGTGAAGCTTAAACTATAGCAACTTTCTTATCCTTCTGTTTTTTTACTCAATAAAAAAATGAGAGAGAAGATTGTTGGTATAGTATGGACTTACATCGAAGTCAAACACCATAAAAGACAACTTCCTCCCATAGTGAAGGAAATCCAGAGAAAAGGAGTGTTAACAATTAAGAGCTTTGTTCCCCCCCCCCCCCCCCCCCCCCCCCCCCCCCCCCCCCCCCTAGTAATGTGAATGAATGACACACCTCTGTTACTGCAGATTTTGCCATCTGGAGATGTGCATCTTCGCTTGCTCTCCCAGGGGGTGATATCACACTGGAACTCACATTTATCTCCATGCCAACCAGACCCGCAATAACAGTTTCCACAGTAACACTTTCCATGGCCTTTACCCAAAATGAATTTTATAGAGTGAGGGGAAAAAAAGCAACTTTTAAAAGCAAAATTAACTTTCTACCTCTTCATGATCATTTTTGCCTTTTGAAATAAAATCTACCTGCTTGACAGTCCCTGCTTAAAATAATCAAGTTACAGATTTGCACATACCCATGTAATTATACACGCAAAGAAAGCCAAAGTGTCCTCTAACTTGTCCTAGCCAGGTAGCTGATTAAAATGAAAGAAATTTAAAGAAATGACATGAAAGACTGTGAAAGCCCGTCTACTACCTTCCGATCTCAAAGGTACGGCATCCAAGTCAAATGTATGTAAGCATTCCTTCAGAGGGTATTTCTGGAATTAGTCATCCAAGTATTTCATTTGAAATCAACCACTGAGAAACCAGGGGTACATATTTACTTGGATGCACAGTATTAATGACTGAACCATTTCTTAAATCAGGGGACATATTTCATCTTTCCATTCAAATGTGTCCCACAGTCTGCTGTGCTCCACCACGAGGAAAAGAGGTTTTCTGTTAAATCAGTGTTTAGTCCTCCTTTAGGCCAATAAACTATCATGGACCCTTGGCCTCCCAATCAAATCCCCCTCCTATTTGTCAAGGGGGCAGAAATGATAGGGAGGGGTGCCCCAGAACATTTTGTGTTCTGAAGCCACCACACCCCTCTGGCTCCTGCCTCTTATGAAACCTTACCCTGCTCACTTGTACCTACTTCCCAGCAACCCCTCATGAGCTGTCACATCCTGGCTTTCTGCACCCCTACTGAGCAATCCTTCTGCCTCCCAGAAGGTGGCAATTCTATGGGCCTCAAGTCAGTTGCCACGTTTTCTCTCTAAATGAGCTGTAATTTTGATTTCCATGGAAAACCTCCTATTAACCTAACAGTCAATGATCGTTTCTACAACAAGTTTTCATTTTAATTTGTTCACGTAGGCAAATGTAAGGGCTATCTAATGATTTCTCCAGTGATAAAAT
Organism: Callorhinus ursinus; assembly: GCF_003265705.2. Classification (NCBI taxonomy): domain Eukaryota; kingdom Metazoa; phylum Chordata; class Mammalia; order Carnivora; family Otariidae; genus Callorhinus; species Callorhinus ursinus. The sequence goes on from NW_027397069.1 coordinate 5,283,694, forward strand.
ATAAAGGCTATACATTTTATTTATGAACTCAAAAACATCTCTCCTGTACCCACACAAAATACATCCTGGGGCTGTCTCCTCAGGAACTTACACTGGAACACAGCGAGACAACTGTGTATTAAAACCTTTTCTGGAAGTCAATTTTTTTTTAATTTTTTTTAAGACTTGATTAACTTTTTAAACTAGAATTTATTTCCTCTGTAATTCTAGGAAATTTATGTAAGGTGCTGCATACGTAAGCATTACCATGACATTAACAAATAATCCCAAATCTACATTCTTCATACCCAAATTCTTTGTATATTTATAAAACTCAAAATTGAATTAGGGTTTTACTAAAACATCACTGAGATACAGGTGAGTAAGGAAAGAAGAATCATGTCAAACTACATTTGTACGTAGATACAAAAAATTAAGCAGATATCCTCACAACCCAAATGAAAATATTGTTAACAAGCCACATGTGGATAATTGAGATAAAATACAAGCTTGGGGCAATACACACTGCACACAATAAATATCACTCTTTGCTTTGTATAAACTGATGGAGCGAGAAAATCTCCTTTTAAACTGTTCCACTGATGGGCTGTAGAGTCACCTCTCAACAGATTGGTTTCATGCGAATGACATGCAGAAAGACCTAGAATCCCAGCCAAAGTCACCCTCAGAGGATATTTACTGGAGTGCTGAAGTGTGTGGTCAGAGACTTTGCACCATGAAATTGCTTAAGCCTCAAACAAGTGGAAATGGTTAGTGGCAGGGTTGGGAGTCAAACGTTTCCTGTTGTGTTGCGTCAAGTTAAATGTTTACATTTACACATGCAAACAGACCTCGCTTTGGCGGTGTGCATCAGAACCCACTGGCCCCAAGCGTGTTCCCTATCTCTTTTTTGGTCCATCCTAATTGGAAATGAAACATCAGGAGGATAGATACATAATATTTGTAGGTGGATTTACCTAACTCTTCTAATTATTTTGGATTGGGTCCATTAACAGAATTGTCTGAGCAGCATCTAGCTTAGGTCATTGCCTTGAAAAACGTAACTTTTTGTATTTGTCTGTTTTATCTTGGTGCGTTGTACAGCAAGGAAACCAGAGGGAACCAAGCTGACCTAAAATAAGAATATCTGGATGACCGCAAGAACTGAAGCTACAATTTGTTTTTGTAAACAGAGGGAGAGCTTGTCCTCCTAAGTTAGTGACCCTTTCTCTGTGGCTCTCTGGTTCCTCCTGCCCCATTTGTCCCTGATCCTCCCAGGGAAAATTCTCTTCTGAAATCACCCATTCTGCATGCAGAATAGGATTCCATGCATTGGAATCTTGTCGGAGATAAATGAAATAAACAATTGCTTATTAGTGGAGAGATGAGGCCAGCGGTAACCAGGCTGGAGCGTTTACATTTATGTAAACTGAAGGGATTCTCACTGCTCCCTCCTTTTCCTCTCCTGTGCTAGTCATGGGTGCAAAGAGAAACTCTGGGAACATGCTTGCAGATAGGTAAGCAGAAGGGAAGGATACTCTGGGTGATGAGGAGGGGCTCTTCTCATGGAGCTCCAGACCCCGGGGCACTGATACAACGCTCCATGGGCGGGGTCAAGGGCTCAGTCTTTGGTGTCCGACAGACAAGAGTCTAAATTCCAATACTATTGCTGGAATGACCCTGGGTGCATTACCCAACGAATGTGAAGAACTTAGTACAGTCCTTGGCGCTAGGAAGTGTGGCACATGCAATAAATGCTTCACTAGAAAAATGGATTGAGTCATGGTGTTAGAAATACCCTAGAAAGACAAAAAAGATCATGAAAAATGTTAATCTAAGTATGGGGTGGGGAGGGACAGATTCTAGGCTAGTGATCCTTTCGGCCTCCAATGTCTCCAATGGGACATGAAACTATTTAAAGTCTTATGATTTAGCAAGGGAAAATAGAATGAAATTAACACATGCAATTGAGGGACTGGGAGAAAAGAGACAACATAAAAGTGCTGCATGAAGCAGGGAAGATGAAGTACTGGTAGGATCACTCTGGAACCACACAGTTGGTCGGTTGCTATAATGATCGGGCTCTCCCCTGGGAACAGTCTGATTTTGCATTTAAAAAGTACCAGTCTACCTTAAGTGACTTATACGAGGTGTTCTCCAAATAAACACAAATTCAGATTAAATGAGTAAACAGTGCAGGAATGTATAAAGTGACAAAAGTACAATAAAACAGGTGAAAAATCAAGGACTTTTACTAATTTCTACGAAGTTAGTGTACCTACCTCCACATATTTCTTCTGTTTCATCGTCTATGCATTCTCTATCGTCACACTCACAAAATTTACCATAAACGAGGCTGTTTCCATCTGGATTATCACACTTACACCTGCCACAGTGACATGTACCTAAACCATTTAAACAAAGCAAAAAGCATTTCTTAAGTGCATATAAATGATCATCGATGATTTTTAATCTCTTTCAGAGACAGAGAAAATTCAAATCAATTTAATATTCCAATTATGTAACTCTGTGGGTAGGATGAGATAGATAACATTCTTTCTTGATGATTATAGTTCAGCAATTATATTTTATGGCACATAGCCACAGCTATTATGATTGACCTCTAATAGCTTCATGAATGGAAATTTGACCTCCCCAAGTGCAGAGCTACTTTACACATGGCCATCCAATCAATGCATGAATGACTATCTTGCAATTACACCTGGGTCTGAAGTGAACTAAAGCAGAAAATTCTAAGCTTTGTGAGGGAAGTAGCCTTGCTTATCTTCCTCACCAGTATTTATTCAATGCTTTGCACAATATTTGAGCATGCTATTTATATAATAAATATTTGTGGAATTCATTATCAAATGCATAAATGAAAAACTTAGACTCTCCTAATAATTTCACCTCTACAGTGTTAAACTGATCCACACATCCTTATGACAATGGGACCAGAGCAGGTTTTCTCAGGTATAGTGTCCCGGGACCTCACCAAAACCTCAGGGAGGCTCACAGTGAGTGACACAGAGGCACTGGAGTCATCTGGTATACCATACGCCATTAGACTCTGCCAACTTTGAGGGTCTGACTACAACTCCTGAGAGTGATTTCACTGACAGTAAAACAGCACTCAAATGATATTGAGAAGTAGAATGTCCATTTAAGGAACACTCTCCTTAATAATTATTTTTCCATTTTTAATCGATCATCATAGCAACGAACAGATATGAACTAAGACTTTACCACTCACCGGATACCATCCTAGACTGTGGAAACACAATGGGAGATCAAGTCAGCCATAATCCTCCTCTCAAGAGTTTGATATGAGAAAACCAAAGTGATCAAATAAATGGAGAAGTGCAAAGTGTTGCAGAGGAGCTTAGCAGGCGATTTACCTGAGACCTGGTAGTCAGACACAGAGTCCTTGGGGAAGTAGATCCTAAATGAGGTACTGAGAGCAAAGTAAAAATCACAGGCAAGAGAAGTGAGATGGTGTGGAGGCCCACTTCCCGCAGGAGACAACAGCCAAGGGTCTGTGGCAAAAGTGGAAATAAGAAGAAAAAGTCCAAGATGGCTAGAACATAGGAAATGATGTGGAAAGTGGCATGAACTGAATAAGGCATGTGGAGGTGCAGCTTACGGAAGTCTTACAGTTCCTGTTAAAGTTTTCCAACTTTAATCCAAGAATAATGAGAAGCCATAGAAATACTTTCAGCCAGGGAGTCATGTGATCATGTATGCATTTTTACCAGATTATGCTAGTTGTCACATGTAGAATGAAGTGAAATGAGGCACAGTGGATATGAGAATAGCTTATTACATTTGTCTGCAGGGAAGAAGACAGAGGCTGACCAGGGCGATGGCAATGAGTTAGAAAGAAGTGAAGATGCTCAGGGGTGTTTTCAGGAGAAAGGACAGACGACTCAGGGACTGTGTATGAGTGGTGAAGGATCGGGAGGAACTGAAGAGGATATTGATGTTTGAACTGAGCTACTGGATATTGGCAAGTCTGTCTGAGATGGGCCAGAAAGGGCATGGATTTAGGACTACGGTGGATTTGTAGCCAAATCCAGGTTTTAATAACCAGTACTATACATTTTTGAGGTCATTATGTTCATCTCTAACTCTTAAATTGCTTCTCTGAAAATAATATCTCCCTCATAGAGCTGCTATGAGGGCCCAGTGGTAAATATATCACCCAGCCATCCTTCTGAAAACAGTTTGTTCAGTTACATCATAGGTTTTCAGAAAACTTTGGGTTCTTCATCTTCTCCCATGAAGATACTGAATCTATGAGTCATGTTCTCAAACATTTCCCCTAGACTCTTCTGTATATTGATAGACCCCACGACGTCCTGTCTTCATACCCTCTGCATGATTCTGGTACCCAGGTCATTCCCAATCAGCTATTATCTTGAAAGAGTTTTTTCTCTCACAGTCCCATAGAAATGGTGATTTTGCAGAATTTGAGCTAATTATTTTTCCTCCTTGAGAATACTCATGAATTTTGCATTTATTAAATTTCCTTTTCTTGTATGTGTGTTTTTTCCTGAAAACTATTTTAAATTATAAAAGCTCATTTCAAATCGAAGGCTATAATTCATGGTACTGCCTCATCTCATTTTTTTCTCTAATTATCGCCCTTCTTTTTCATTTTCACATTTATTCATGCTGTCTTTTAACCATTCACATATCCATTCATTAAATTTTCTTGCTGCCTACTATACTGTTGGCAAAGCACCAGGTGCTATAGGAGATAATAAGAAAATTAAAACTAAGCAAATCACAGACCAGGAAGAAAGAGCTTAGATGATCAATAATTTTTACACATATATATGAGACCAAATGACGTAAAGGCATCTGCAACAGATCTGTGACAAATACCATATAGAAAGTATAAACCTCAGTCTGGCTCTGTAAAGGAGGAAAGGCACAGTAAAGGAGCAAGTTCTTGAGTTGGCACATGAGGTATGGATAGGATTTCAACAGGTGGAGATGGAGAAAAGGCTTGCGATGTTGAGGAAGGAGCCTCAGCTAAGGGATAAGGATGTGGAATTAAAGAACAGTGCAAAGTCTGGCTTGGGTTTGGAGAAAAGGGTCAGTTGAAGGCAGAGAGTAGAGGATCAAGAATATTGGCTAAGAACTTTAGAATTTATCTGTTGGAATACCAGGAGCCTCTCATCATTTGGAAGCGAGGTATAACATCGTCAGGGCAAAGAACGGAGGAGCTGTTTTCAGGAAAAACAGGAACAGCCTCTACCTTTGAATTCTGTTACTTCTCACTGACACCCTGACAGGAAAGCTCACTCCCATCCACACATCTGAACCATTTCTGGCTAATGTGGGACGTTTACAACAGCTCAGAGACTTCCTGTCTCACCCATCATGTAGAATTCACAACTGAGGCTCCAAGATATGGCAGATGGAAGCCCAGGCAAAAGCGACAGACTTCTGTATTCATGTGATGTCATACTGCTTCTCTTTCTTAGTTGCCAGTGAGCTCAGTCTCTAGGACTGGTCTTTATGCTTTATGCTAGATTATTTTTGCTCTGACTTTTCATTCTGATTAGTAAAGCAATCTCTCTCCAGGAAGACTTCCTGTCTTGAACACCAACCCAATGGCACTGGAGCCCCACTTTGCTCTGTAGGCTGTGCCTTGCCTTCTGTACCCCTCTAGAGTCAGCTTCTGGAACTCCTTTAGTCCCCAGCACCATCTCATCCTGACCCGCAGTCTGATGTCCCAGTCTAGCTTCTTCCTCTTCCCCTTCTGCCCCAAGCTGCTTCCAGGAAACCACATCGTGATATAAAGGGGGAATGATTAGTAAGAGAACTCAGAGCCTAATGCAGTTTCGGGGGAGTGGTCCAGAACTAGGCTGGTAGAAGTAGACACTAAAAGAAGCCATGTGAGAATAAGATTGCTAAAGTCAACTTGAAAGGCTTCCATACTGAGTAGAAAGTAAGAGAGAAAGATTAAGTGTAACACTGATATGAATTTACCTTTTGGGGCAGCAATTTCATGTCTAGTAATTTATCCTGAAGATACACCCCCCAAAATATGAAAATACATATGTACCAGTTCATTCTCTGCATTAATATTTGTAATTTCAAAATATTGGAAAGTGCCCAACCATAGGAGACTGAGTGAATAAATTATGTCACCTGTATCGAGCTTTGTTCTATGCATCTGGAAAAAGAATGAGGAAGATTTCTATGTACTGATATGGAGTGAATTCCAGGAGATGCTGAGTGGCAAAGGCACAGTACAAAAGAGCATATATAGCATGCTACCTTTTGTGTAGGGAACAAGTGAAAAACCAACAAACTAACACCTACATCTAGCTATCTGCCTTTATTTAAAATAAACATATACACAGATAAAGCAGAATGCCATAAAGTTGGTTACCTATCAGGTATGAGGAAAGCAGGAGGGAAGGTTTGGGAAGAGAATGATGATTTGCTAAGTATGCTTTTTTATATAGTTTTGACCTTTGGAAGCATGCTAATGTTCTACATATTGCAAAATAAAATAAAATCAATAAGGATGAAAAGGAGGAAAAAAAGTCTAAAAACTGAAAGCAATCTGAAGTAAATAACCTTAATTGTATTTCAAATGAGTACAATAACTACACTAAAGGGAGACAAAAAGAAAGAAATCCAAGTAACTTATGAACACAGCAATTAACTAAGTACCCCAATCTTGAGCATGGCTGGTGTGCGTTGGGGGTGGGGGAGGAGGTCAATTGCAAACAAACCCCAAAATGCTTTGGTAGACTTGTTTTGTATGGTGGTATGCATGAAGCTATTCTAAAAACAATTTTAGATGTAGTATAGGATTGAGCAAATGAGGAAATATATCCATGATGCTGGGAGCCAGAACTCTCACTGTGAAAAATGGAACCTGCAAATATGGAAGGGGAAAGACAGCAGATAACCTTGTGGGGATGGATTGGAGTTGGATGTCTTTGTGTGACTTCATGATTTCTAAAATATGTCTGTGTATGTATGTGCATGCACATGTATATATATATATGCTCATGAATGTTTACTAGCCTGTTTATAGAAAAGGCCAAGAAGCAAATTCATCCCAGTAGAAATAAACATCCCTAGTGCTCACAATTTTTATTCTAATATCATTCTTCACCTAAAGGAATCAAGGCTCTTTAGAGAAATGGTTGATTCCAAAGCTGTGGCAAATCAGGTACAATATGACTCTAGAATATTTTGTTATGCCAGAAAAGAAAGAATTGCTGAAACAAAACAAAACAATGGAGGCATGTCACAAGGACTGAGAAGCTAGCTTGAAGGGGCTCCAACAGCCTCATCTGGGACCAGAGTAATTAAGTTCAGTAATGAATAATAAACCATTGAAATAATAGGAACTCTGGTGGACTGACAATAAATCACTAAGTAAATGAAATATCCAATAATTGGTAGATGAGAGAAGACTCTTACTTGTGGTAGAATGTTGAGTACCAACTAGTAAATAGGGAGGCAATATTGGAGTTTGGAAATCATCATTTTTCAATCAGTAGTGTAAGCACTGGATCATGTGAAAGTCATCAATGGATGGTAAATTAGGGGTAATTTTGACGAAGATGTGATGTCTTATAATTTCTAAGTGCTTCCCAACAGACTGCTCATTTGTTACAAGGGCAAAATCAGTAATTACAGAGCTGAGACATCAGACAACACCTTGACCATGTGATCAAAATTAATCTCACTAGTGAGAGCAGATGGATATCACAGACTTCCAAATGACACATCCTGAGAACACAAAATCATGTATCTGGCGATTCAGCTAAGAATGTATGACATGAATCTAATCATGAGGACACATAAGACAAAGCCAGAATGAGTAACATTCTATTAAAAAAAAAAAGGTTGCAGACAATTTTCTTCAAAATTTTCAATGCTATAACACCATAGTCTGTGGAAATGGTCCAGATTAAAGGAGGCTAACAAGAAATGACAGCTAAATATAACTCTGCCCTAGACTGGATCCTACGGAGGCAGGGAAATTCTGTAAAGCACATTGTTCGGTCAATGAACGAAACTGGAATATGGATGCTAGATTACATGAAAGTATTGTATCAAAGTTAAAAAGAAAAAAAGATCGAGGCTCAGATATCTTAAAACTGTGTTTTATATCTTATCAAATGTTTCATTATCTGAAACGATTCTGTAAATTTCTCCTTTAAGGTATGTTAATGTAGCAAATCACATGGTTTTTTAGTTAATGTTGAAACATTTGGATTCCTAGACTAACCCCTATTTGTTTATAATGTATTATTAAAAAGAAAAAAAAACTAGATTTTATTTGAAAAATAAACAACAAATAAATAAAACCAAAAATAAAGAACAAAGAAACAAAACAGAATTCAAGTTTTATTACTGAGAAGTTTGGAAAGCTTGACATTTTCAAAACAATGAGGCTATATGGTAAGCATGCAAGGCTGTGTGTGTGTGTGTGTGTGTGTGTGTGTGTGTGTGTTTGTAGGGGTGGGTGTTAGGAACTGGAGGTAGAAAAATTCTACAGAGAAGACAGAAAAGACTAAGGTGCTGGAGTAAAGCAAGGAGAAGATCCATGAATACAGTAAGTAACCTGACTGTTAAGACCATTTGTCAGGGTGCCTGACCCATCCACTCATACCTTGCTTTGGGTATGGCCTTGATTCCTACTACCAAAACACTCTTACTGCACTTAATCTACACAGAGCAATTCATTGCAATCAGACTGGAAAGATGAGATAGCTCTGAACATAGAAGGACTCTACCTACGTACGATGGGAGCTTCAAGAGGGAAGACAGTCACTCTTGTAGTCAAATACTTGCCTTTAGCATGCAAAACAATGGCTCACACCCAGTGTTTTCCAAAAGAATTACTGGGAGAGCTTTGAAAAAAAAACCCTGCATCCCAGACCACACCCAACAAAACAACTCAATCAAAGCTTCTAGCTTTGGACAGGAGCATTCCCAAATTCAACCAGCCTTAAGAAAAAGTGGACTTTTGAGGTTCCATGTGCCCAAATATGAAAAGAGTATTTAATTACAGTAATACCAGCTAAGCATTAATGAAACCAAACCAGTTGCTTTGTTTTGTATCTTCTGGGTAATTAATTTTAACAGCTTTACTATAAATTTCTAAAAAATATTTTTAAATGACTTCTTTGAGATGCAAAAAATATTTTCACCAAACATAAAATCGTGATGTCACTATATTTTCCCATGAGTTTCACATCCAGTGCATCTAAAGTTTCTATCCAACTAAAAAGCTTTGGTTCTATTTGATGTTAAGGTATAAATTCAAAGAACCCTTGATCTGTAATAGAAAATAAAATTAAGTCAGCTTATATAAATCCTTTTTAAAACATTTAATCCAGCATTCAAAATCATGGCTCACAATTTACATAAAATGTTGTTGGGGTGTTGTTTCCCGTGAATATCCTGCTTGAAGAAGGCATTTGCAACAGCTGGAGAGCATCAAACTTGCCAGTCTCAGCAAGATGACATTTTCCCCCTATTGATTTATCTGCATTTCATTTCAAAAATATATACATACTCAAAAGCAGTCTCTTTCAGAGGTTCCACATTTCTCAACGCCTACCTATTTCCATGAAAAACCAAGATGTGATTATTTAAGAATTTTCCTAGGCTAGATTTCTTACCTGCATTGGAGCAGATGACATCTTGAGAATTCTTGCACAGCTGGTTACTCTTTCTCTCCGTCAAGTCACAGTGAGTCGGGTACTGGCACGCATCCCCAAACCAACCTTCCTCACATTTGCACTTGCCACAGTCACACTTACCATGGCCTGGGGATTTAACAACATCCAGTTAGACTCGAATTATTCTCCAAAGAAACCCACTATTGTAACTGAAAGTCTTAAGGGTAATGTTGGCTCAGGACTGAGCTCTAATAAATTCAAACACATATACATTACAGGGACTGAGGGGTAATGCTACTGTTTGACAGTATAACATAGTATGCGGATTTTATTTCAGTAACCAAAGTTGATAAATCATTCTAAAACCATTAATTAATTTGTAGAGACATGAGGACAGATAATAAACCAGAAGTTTAATTATACACTTGGTCAGAAAATTTAGCACTAAAAAAAGATCCATCTAGCACCTCCACACTTAAGACACAAAACCCGATAAAAATTATTTCCATTTAACTGCATTTTATAACACATAAAACCACCAACTCTGATTAACAAATCTTACATGGAACTCCACCAAACCAAACATTGGCTTAGACCTATTGGAATTTAGAATGTAATAAAGTTTAATGGATATATTAAATACCATCTTGGAATATGATTGACATAAAAAATAATTACATATTTTGTTTTTTAATGAGACAATTTGGTTCAAGAATCAAAAGAATAAGAGCCATAGTCATCTATCTCCACAGAAATTTCTCAACTTTTCATGTTCTCAAATCAACATAATGCTGCTTTTATTGCTGTGATAATTAACTTTATTGAGTCTTGGTGGATGAATCCTACTAATGTTTTTATTGACTACACACCAGTCCTACCAAAGTACAATACATGTACAATACTGGGCTCTTATCTTGAAGTAACTTAAAAAGTTCAAAGTTGAGGCCAATATACAAAGAAGATCGTATTATCTTCAGCCAGAAATGTTTGTCAGACCCTGTGTTAAGTTGAGCAATATGTCTCCTATAGAAATAAGAAGGGAGAGACTCTCTGAACTTCCTTGACCTTTAACTGAGTTTGGAAAGGTGAGCAGAGTTTGAATGGGCTACAGGGAGAGTATTCTTATATTACTCAAAATAATAATGCTCTGTCCCAATGCCTGAAGTTCATAGACCACAGAATGGAATCATTGATCTAGTGCCAATAGTCATTCAGTGTGGCAGCCAAAATCTACATGATGAGGTCCAGATGGTCGGTCAGAATGAATGGCTCAGAGGTGTCCCATTTGGGCACGTTCAGCAGAGTCTGACTCTATGATTGGTTGTGACTTTAAAACTCCTCTGAATGTTGCCCAGTCCCTGTAAATGTTTCTATTCCTGTTGCATTTTTCAAATTAATTATTCTATTTTGCAAACAAAACCTTGCATGCACCCTAACTGTAATTCATTTTATCCAGTGCACATTACTGTCAAATTGATTGTATCATTTTGCATTCTTGTCTGGCCCTACATGATACTGTCAATCTCGGCCAACTTGGTATCATTTACAAGCATAAGTGATCTCTCCTGCCAACCATCCAGTCTATTTATAAAAGTATTAAGCCAAATTCTTAAAGTAGCTAAGTCTTTTTTTTGCAAAGAAGTATCTTGGTAACTATAATTACTCTTTGATAATATTAGCATATTAGGTTGAACCACATGGATTGTCACTATTAGTTTAATATCAACTATTTCTTATGGTCCATCCTAATAAAATGTGGCTTCATATCCATACACAAAGAAAATAGAAGTGATTTAGAAGATAATGAAATGCAGTAGTAATGATTTGCTCAATCTATAATAAAAGAACACTCAACACTTCTTTTATATCGGTTGGGACATCTCAGACCCTGACCAAAGGTATATATAACAGAAATGGGTAATGGTGAGTAGGCCAAAAGTTACAGATTTTTTTTTTTTTACAGGGGAGTAAATTTTAGAAATAGGGGGAAAATAAAAACATGTACAGATGATAGGGAGAAACTCCTCCCTCTCAGACTGACCCAATGAAGCATTAGTAGAAATAATATTCTAAGGTGTTCACACCCCAAAGTTAGCTCATGGGGGCCCAGGCTCAGAAACTCCTTCCAGAAAAGGTTCTGTGGTTAAAAAAAAAAAAAAAAAAAAAAAAAAAAAATTGGGAAAGAGAACCACTATAGTCTTCTTTTAGTGGGTCATGATATAAATCAACACACTGAAGCTTCTTCATGTCCTGTTGAGAAAAAGCTATTTAGCTTTTGCTCAGAATACACGGTATTTCTTACTAGGGAGCCTCTTTCTCTCATAACCTATATGAATTTCCTAAACCATACTTAGACCAATACTGTAGTAGATAATGTGCTTTCAGCTTTTCATTTAGCATCTGATCAGAGGTGAAGATGACAGCCAGTGTAGGACAGGGTCATCTGCCTTTATATTCTTCTGAACTTTATACCTAATAAAGGCCTCTTTGATTCACTTTTGCCCATTTAGGAAAGTGAATAGAAATCAATTTTTTTACTGTCAAGAATTATCAAGTAATACCCTGTATGACCTAATTTGGAGGTAAATATATAATTTTTTTTAAGATAGAAAATAATCTTTAGACTATTTTTACTCTTTCTCTACAGTTAAAAATTTCTTGAGCAGAGCTCAGGGAATTAGGCTGCTACATTATTGTACCTACAGTATGCAGCTCATCTCCATCACAGTGTCACAAATTGGCTTCAAAAAAAATTCATTTTTCAAAATAATTGGCCCGTTGGGAATAGATGGCCCCAAAGAACCAAAGCGGAACCCCTGAATCAGGAGGCCCAGAACAGGGCTCTGACGGCCCAAGGTTGAAGGGTGGTCTTTGCTGGCTACATGAAATCCTAACCTGCAAAACATTCACCATTCCTGCCTCTCCCCATTCACCTCTCCAGTTCTGTTTCTTCTCCAGATAACTCAATTCACACTTAGAAAATGTGGTCTTAAAATGAACAATCCAACATGCTTGGCAATAAATCTGTTGCCCTTCCAATAAATTCCCAAGCAGTCAGGAGAAAACCCACACACACAAAACAAGGATGTCAGAGAAATGTCAAAACAAAACAACCCCTACCAAAGTAATAAGGAAGAAAAAGTAAATGGCTTTTCTTGTTGCTTCCAGAATTGTCAGTGGGGCAGCCAGTCGCTGGAAAGGGAAGACCGGCCATGGTGGAGGCTAAAATCCGGTAGTTAGTCTCCTATTCAGGGAAGGATGTGGAGGCCTGGAGGCTTTCCCCAGGGCTTCCCAGAGGTGAGCTAAGCCTTGCCTTGATCTCCACAGATAAAGGAGAAGCAGCCAGGCAAAGACAGAACAAACTCAGTTTTGTGATGTTTAATGCTGTCAGCCGCTCCACCATTACTTCTGGAATGCAAAAGCACTAATTTACTCCAGAGGCAGTGGTGATGAATTTAATTAGTGCACAATGGAGAAGTTGCTGCTTTTTATTTTTTAAATTAAAACAAGCTATAAACAAATGGAAATACTTGACCAGTACTGAAGAACTTTTTAAAAAAAGTCAATTAGCCGTTTGTATATACTAGAGAAAAATAATTGTACTTTTCTTTTCCAAATAAGGAAAAAACTAATAAAGATGAGGGGACAGCACCGAACTCTCCTCCAAGTCTACCAATATTCTGGATAAAAATAAACTGCCAAAACTGATGTGCCCATCAGATTAGCTTTACATCTTTGGTTTCAAGTCTTAAAAGGTAAAAAATAGGTAGTTAGATAATAGATGCACAAGTAGGCTGGTAATAGATTATAAGATGAAAGGATAAAGAAGATGTGGTATATGCATACAATGAAATGTTAGTCACCAGAAAGAAGGAAATCCTGCTGTTTGGGACAACAAGCATGGCTCTTGAGGGCATTATGCTAAAGCAGAAAGAGAAAGACAAACACTGTATGATCTCACTTATACGAAGGAATCCTAAAAAAAAAAAAAAAAAAACCAACTAGGGACGCCTGGGTGGCTCAGTCATTAAGCGTCTGCCTTCGGCTCAGGTCATGGTCCCAGGGTCCTGGGATCGAGCCCCGCATCGGGCTCCCTGCTCCGCGGGAAGCCTGCTTCTCCCTCTCCCACTCCCCCTGCTTGTATTCCCTCTCTGGCTGTGTCTCTCTCCGTCAAATAAATAAATAAAATCTTAAAAAAAATAAAGATAAAATAAAACACAAACAAACAAACAAACAAACAAAAAAACACTCCAAGCACATAAAAAAAGAGATCTGGTTTGTGGTTTCCAGAGGCAGGGGGTCAGGGAGGGGAGTCACAAGAAGGTGGTCAAAAGGTACAAACTTCCAGTTAGAAGAAGCACTTGGTATGCAACACACAACATGAGGACTATAGTTGACAGGGCTGTATGGTATGTGTGAAAATTGTAAGAGAATAAATCCTAAGAGTTCTCATTACAAGGAAAAGGAAAACACTGTTTTTGTACCTATATGCGATGATGGGCATTAACTAAATTTACTGTGGTCCTCATTTCCCAATGGATGTAAGTCAAGCCATCATGCACCAAACTTACACAGTGCTACATGTCAATTACACCACAACAAAACTGGAAAAATCCCGATTATTAATTATTATTTCATGAATACAGACAATAATTTTATCATTTATGTTTTAACATTTAGATGTTAAAAAATGATTCTTTCTGGGTGTCACATAAGCTAGGGGAAAAGCATTCTAGAGCCTCACCTTGAAACAGATATTTTAATTTGAGCACTCAGTTGGCCCTGCGAATCTATTTGCTTTGGTCAAATATGTAAATTCCCATGACCTGCATTGTGTCCTATTTTCCAGTGCATTCAAACAAGCTCACTTAATAAGAGACACACTCAAGTTTTTTCCCATTCTTTCTGAGTCACTATAAACTCCCCCCCTTCTCTGGGTATAAAGAAATAAAAGCACTAGCTATGCCACACCCAGAATTCTAAGAAAAGATTGTGAAAGGATCCCTTACACAATTATTTGTGTGTGAATTATTAATTTAATTAATAATTAATTAAAAACGATTACAATTATTTCACAGTTAGCAATAGAAACTTGACTATTTTCAAGCCAGGGTACCAGTCCCTGGCTTGCTTCTCAGGCTAACAAAAAAATGACTTCTCAGATATTTCTCCTTCCCGTTCCTGAGAACAATATGATGTGAATAATGGAAGAATTCTGTGTAGAAGAGAGCTTTGCCCTAGAACATCAAAGGTCTGGGCTCTAATCCTGTCTGGACACTAATCAGCCACGTGATGTTGATCAGGAAAACAGAAGAGAAGAAAGGAACACCCAGTAATTATTACCTTCCAGCTACCATAAGTACTTTATCCAGGCTAGTCTGCTTTATTTCTAGAAGGAGCCAGTGAGATAGATTTTTGTTTCCCAGTTTTACAAGTAAGAGGGCTACAGTGTAATTAGCTTGCTCAAGGTCACATAGTTTATAAGCTGAAAAGCTGTGTGTTTTCCATGACAGCCATTATCTGTTTAGTGGCAATGTCACAGACTTGAAAGGACCCTTTCTGTTCTAGGAAAGATGGTGTCAGTAAAAGCCATGAATTGGTGGCGTGACAGCCCTGGTCTACTTTTTGCTGTTTCCTTTTGGAATTCACATGCCCCGAATTGGATTATTGACAATCCTTGGTGAAAAACTCTAACAGTAAAATTATCGGACTTTACTATTTAAAATTAATGCTAACGTGGGTAGATAAAAGAATTCAGGCCTCTAGTCATCTAATTTCTCTAGACCTCCATGCTCAGGAACAGAACTAAGAGATGGGATTACATGATCCCCACATTCCTTTCATCTTAAAAAATCCATACTTTGGCCTGAATTATTTTCTTTTCCTCATAACAAAGCAAAGTACTTTCTTCAAATGGGGCACTCGGCATATGAAAAGAAATCTTGTTTGTTACTAAAAACAATCATGACACAGAATTCTGTTTTTCAAAGCACCTATTAAAATATTGTAGGTTATCCTGATACATGTATTTTTAAAGTGAATTTGGGTTAAACACTGACAAAATTGGGAGATTTAAAATGAGAATTCTGGTAACCTGAGACTGAGGGATGAAATATAAATTACAGCAAAGCAAGACACAGTATTTTGGTTGAATCTTAGGTCATAAATTTCATACATTCAAAGAAATAGTTATATAAATTATTTCAAATTCACACACACACACACACACACACACACACACACACACACAAGCTTGGGGATTCAGGAATCCTAGTTGTTAGTATAGACTCTACCACGGCTGGCCTTGTGACCTTCAGCAGATTAATCTTTGAATTTTTCTGAGCTTGTTCTCTTTGTTTTTGGTCTGGTAAGTTGAACATATGTGAACTCAGTATTCCTGAAGGGATGCAGGGCATGTCTCTTTAGGGGGCCTTAGTGAAACTGTCTTCCCTGCCTGTTCTATCTACACTTCCCAGGAGGCTGGTGTCCTTCCCTACCTGCAACTCCATGATAGTAAGAGCATGTGCTATATTTCTCAGGTGTCTAGAGAGGGAAAGATGGAAAAGGCCGTTGGACAAGATGAGGGAAGTTCTGTTTTCTTTCCCTCCTTCCAGTGCTAACATTCTATTCATCCGAAATCTTTACAGAGATTCCTTCACTTTCTTCTGCAATAAAAAATAAGTAAAAACATAAGTATATAAATAAAAGAGGCCTCAGTTGCTTTAGTTTAGGCCTTGGCCTTTTGTCCTCTGTTGGGGTCTTTTATTCAGAAGTGTCTCTTAGGATCAGTTACACCAAATGACAGAAGCCAAGCCACTCAGGCCTTAGAAACTTAACAACCACCCATATTTCTTAGTCAATTGAAATGAACTGCGTCATCTCATAATGTTGTAACCAGAACAGCAGACCTGAGACCAGTGAAATCTCCTCAGATTTTACTGAAGAAGAAATGAAGCTCCACACTCACCATTGCCTCCTTCCCCAGTATACATAAATATGTGTGCCAAGGAATCTGGTCAGTAGAGATATATGTATCTGTATATACATGTGTGTGCTTATTGATACATATACATGTCCATATAGGTATATAAGTGCATGTATGAGACTTAGCAAGACTCTAAATTTTCCCTTTTAATATGAAAGCACTGGATGATGAGATGGTATTTGGCATCCCTTACAATGTTGAGATTTTTTTTCCAAATGTTTTGTATATGTATCTTTAATGAAAATTAATAATACTCTTCATCTGTTAATGTTAGGTTTCTCCACCTCAAGTTCTATTGATTGTCTATAGAGCAAACTCTATGTATGCCCTTATTCCCACAGCCATTAAGGAACTGTGCATCTCCCCCATGAGGCAGGGTAACACAGGGCCTCAGAGCACATGCATATGGGTAAATTCAACTTTTTGAGATGTGTTCAAGAGTTCTGAGACGATTGATTTAAGCAAAAGGTTTGCAAAAATATAAGAAAGATTTTATTTCTTAAGCTAGATCATGGAAACATATCAATTTTATCTTTTACACTTCATGTACTATTTCACTCAAAAAACTAAAATGAAAAAAAATTATCTGGTAGAAGCAATATTCCTATAAGTGATAATGTTAAAGAACATTGTTTTGGGACTTTAGGGGCATCCAGGAAGTGTGAGAATCCTGACTCATACTCATAAGACCCTGCAACAAGGAGACAGAGTACTACTCACCTTTACAGCCTGAGGGTCTATGAAGAGCCTGTAGACTATGCTTGGTTGTCTGAACGGGAGGACACTATCATCGGAGGGCTATATGCTGAGCCAGGGTGCGAGGTGCAGAGAAGAGCTACGAAAGGGTCTGCAGGAAGGGCCCTGTCTCCCCCTGCCCCCTCCACTGGGGGTGACGTATGTGACAGAGAGAGACAGAGTGGAGATCCCACTGCACATCCCTGGAGAAGCCTTGTACATTTTCTCCAGACCAGCTCGGAACAGCCTCAGTAGAACAGAAATGTCTGTGAAAGCCGCAAGTACCTAACACAGGCCACCAATCGTCCTGCTGACCCAGCATGGCGCAGGACGGCAATCACAGTTTTGGGGAGAAGGAAGGTCACTACCTAATGAGTGCTTGTGATAAAAATGAGCAGATGGAATTACAGAAACTGCCAACCAGAGATCAAATGGAAAGCGCAGATGTAGTAAATGGCAGGCAGGATAGAAGCCAGCAACCACAGGACAGGACGTGAGCCCTGTGGGCCGTGAGCACTTGGCCCCCAAAGACCCTCCATCCCCACTGGCCTTGTCGTTTTCACTCCTGGGAAAACCCCAATGACTGAGCACACCCAGAATCAAATTAAATAAGGTTTTTTATCATTGGTAGCATGGGAGTTATGACAGGTTGAATAGTGTCTCCCCTGCCAAATTCACACATGGAATTCCTAACCCTAGTGTACCTCAGAATGTGGTCTTATTTGGACATAAATTCACTGCAGACGTAATTAGTTAAGATGCTTTAGAACTGGAGTAGGGTGGCTCCTTAATTTAATATGACTAGTGATCTTATAAAAATGGGAAATCTGGACACAGAGAACACCACATGAAGATGAAGACAGAGATCGAGATTGGGCTGAGGCTACTACTACAAGCCAAGGATCACCGAAGATGGCCAGCAAACCTCCGCAAGCCCAGGAGAGAGGGATAAAACAGATGCCCCTTCATAACATGACCCTGCCGATACCTTGATCTGAGACTTTTAGCCCCCAGGACGGAGAGACGAAAAATGCCTGGGATTTAAACCACCCACTTTGTAGTACTTGGTTATGGCAGCCCTAACAGAGTAATACAGGAGCTCAAGGTATTGTTTAAAAGAATCACAGAAAAATAAAGATTCATTATTTTACATGTCTGAGTTTATTGTTTGAAAAAGTAACTGCCACCCACTGACCTATTCAGCACATTTTAATCCATATGCTTCAGAGATGACTCCATAAATAATGGCTGAGGTTTACCTGAATGTTGTACCTACTGTACCCAGGACCATCCTAAAGGTTACAGAAGAAGGCAAAGATCTCTGAACAGAAGTATATATTGCTCTTTGCTAACTTATGTCTAAAGTCGATAGGAAAAAAATCAGTAGCAATCCCCCATCTAATGAAACACGCTGCTTAGGCAATTACTGAGAAACAGGCCAAATAACTCTTTATGACTTATCTCTCTAGTCATTCTACTGAAAATTCCTCCATTCCCCAAACCCTGTTTTCTAGAAAATAAAACCACTTCCTTCACCTGAAAATTCTCCAGTTCGCTCCACTGCATTACTAAATTCCTGTGGGCTCTGCAAATCCTCCCCCAAACAAAGCTTCCAAACTATGCCCAAGAAGTAGACTTTACAAAAAGTCTGAACTTTTATAAAGAGTTTTTGTAAAGTCTACTTTTTATAAAATATATTTTTTAATAAAGAACTCTTTTATTGCTCCTTAAATAAGTCTGTGCAAGGGCTCAGTCAAAGTTTATCTATGATCACCTCATAACCTTCAAACGTTATGATCAAGTAATTCTGGGGAATGTTTTTTTCTCCTCATCCAACTAGAAAGGAACAGATGGCAACAATTTATTTTTTTATTCCCTTCTCAGCTTAAAAATTAACAAACATTTATATGTTCAGTTAACTTTATTATAAATCTGCTAACTGCAATGATTTCCTTTTCTATTAACTCAGTAACTCCCCAGGGTACCTCCGCTCTAAGCTGTTATAAAGTAGGTAGTTAATAAAAGTTGTTGACAATTTGGTTGACTTGATTGGAAAAAAATGAAATCATTCACTTGCAAGCAGGTAAAAGGACATTAAATCATGCACTTTCTACAATATAAAGATCAGTCACCAGGAAAATATATATCAGTAGTTGGCATGGAGACTAAATTGAACTCATTACTATTTATTTTTAAAACTCTTTAGTAACTCATGAAGTATTTTATAAAATTTGAAAAGCAATTCATGCACAAGGTAAGAAATACTTTAAAATGAGTTGTCACTTTAGATTTCCTTAAAAAAAAAAAAACTTTAAAAACCTAGATCAGTAGACAAAAAAATTAAATGGGGAATAAAGCCACTGGGTAGGCAAATTTTTTTTTTTTTTTTTTTTTTTTTTTTTTAAGGACTAATACTCTGTTGGCATATCCCTACCTCATTTCTTAAGGAGTGAAAACTGAACACAGCTCATTTGACAAAGAGAGCTCTTCTAGAAACCATGGATATTGGTAGAGGAGAGGTGAACTGTACTGAGGTGTGCACTGAGGTGATGAAAAGGAAAGGAAAGTTGGCTAAAACAGCCAGTTCACTCAGTGACCCACCCCAGTCCAGAATGCCCTCCCTGTTCTTGACTCATGAGCCATGTCATTCCCCAGTCTGAAAGTCTACAGTTAGTATAAATCATGATAGATAAGCCTCACCTCTCATTAAATTTACAAAATATCCCATTTTTAATCATTCTACGTGAGGTAGCTTGTCTTCCTTTTGGCATTGGCACGTAGATATTTACTCTGGAAAACAGCTTTACCAAGGTATACCGTAATGTATAATAAATATATATTAAACTCCTAAGTGACAAATCACTTTAATCCATATTATCTTATTTGATTATCAAAATGGCATTAAAAAAAAAAAAGAAAACAAGCATTACCATCCTCACTTATAGAAGGGGAAATTCTTGGTTAATGTCTTTAAATTATTCTTCAAATTTTTAACAAGCTCTCAAGGCCCCCCCCGCCTTAGCTTGGGTACCCTCAAACTCAGGAGCAAGAGTGAAATCCCCAGACTCCTGTTCTCCCTCTGTCTCACCCTCATCCACTTTGCCTCCTTTTCTCTAGTCCCAGAGGCCACATCAAGGTCCATTCCTTGTCCAGGAGCCTTGATTCCTTCGCTTTCTGGTTCTTTGGAGGCCTCCTTCCCTTCCCTACTTTATTTCAACCTCAGCTCCATTAATTAGCACCTTCCCCTTATACCACAAACTTGAACAAGTGTCTCCTTTACACAATGTAACCAATACTGCCTCTATTAAACACATGTCCCTAATTTTAATCTCTATTCCAGTCCATTCTCCCTTTCTTACTCCAATCTCCAAAAAGGTAGTTTTCTCTCCCAGTCTCACTTTTTTGCACATTCAGATTTCAATCCCACCGTTCTACTGACATTTTTCTGAGATGACTACGAAACCTTTTATTCCTTAATTCAGTTGACATGTAAGTCTTTATCTTATCTGCTGCTTCTCTATCCTTTGATATCTTCTTTGTTCCCACCCCTTTTCTTGTCCTTCTCTGCCCCCTTGTCCACCTCCCTCATGCCTAAAGATATAACATTAGTAAAATCCATATTCCCCATGCATCTGACAAAAGATAAGGCAAATAAGAGGAATAAAAAAAACTGGCGCATTTATTCTGAAGAGAGTTAATTAAACCTGAGAGTCTTCACATTACTGAATCATACTAAGTTTTAAGCAGGCTTGAACTATATTTTATGGTTTTATTTATTTTTCCCTGTGATTCAGGGAGCAGCTGGAAAATAGGAGGAAGGCTCACAAGGAATATTAGAGAAAATCGAAAAGGAATTATAAGCAATATTTCTTTTGCATTTCCAAATATCCAAGATTCAAGATAAATAAAGTAAAGCTGAATCTGCTACATACACATACTTAGCAGTTTTCTTAAAATTAGCGATATAACATTTACATTGTTCTGAGTCTTAATTATTTTTACACCTAAAATATATCTTGGAGAACTTCTGTCAAGGACTTTGAAGTGGGGCTGAGATTTGATTTTACCCTATTTGAACCTAACAAATTAGCCTGCTACAGTTTCACGTATTGCGGAGACGTGAGACTTGTGGGTCAGAGTCAAAGAACTTTACTACTCACATTAACAGCAGTAACTGAAATATCAATTTGAGTCACTTATCAAACCCCAGTTCCCACAGGACAACACAATGAGGGCCAGATGAAGCTTGCACATGCAGTGGGTTGTGTTACAAGAGAGGAAGACCAGAGAGAGGGATCCTGACTCTTTTATAATGGGCAGTAAGCATACTTGAACTTGCCCCAGAAGGAGACATTATTTTATTATACTAGGCTACAAATAGTTCTCTTTGCTCCAGAAGGAGACAACAAATCTATCTTCCAAGGCTTCTCTCTGTACAAATACCCATGAAAAGATATTTTGCAATAAAAGCAATCAGTACCCCTGTTAATAAAAAGTACAGAAAGAGAAGAGATGCATGGAGAATTATCTCCCAAAAGCTATTGATATTAATATCTTAGCCCATATATACCTACTTTATTCTTTCTAACAGGTACATAACATTCCTTTGTCTACAGCCACAATAATTTAGCTATCCTTTATTGGTGTGCATTCAGCTGGTTTTGATCATTTACCGCTATAAACAATGTTGTCATAAGTATTCTTCCTGACACATGTATCTTTGTGCAAAAGTATGAATAGATCCGTACGATAAATTATTAAGTGGAGTTCATGGATGAAAGACTATTGCATATCATTGAAATTTTAATAGATATAGACAGATTTGTTTCCAAAACGATATTAAATACATTCCCATGAACAATGTGTGAGGATACACTTGCCAACACATAACACAGAATATTATCAAATAACCTGTGTCAATCTGAGCATTAAGGATTATAGTGGATATTTTTGTTGGCATCTGTCAACTATGGATGAGTTCAATATCTTTTCATTGGTTTATAAATCAATTTTGTTTTATAAACAAAATCATTTTATTTTGGAGAGAGGAACTCATTACATTAAATATAAAGATTAATTTAGGATAAATTCACAGATATACACTAATGTGGAATATAAAATGGAATGTCAATTTCAACTAATTGACTACTATATTTCTCTTACTACTTATCAGAAGTTTTTTCAGATGGCTATTGTGTCTTGTTTTGTTTTAAACATATAAGATCTGAATCAAATTAATGATAGAAAAGTAAAAATAACTATTTTTTCTTATGTTATTTTTTTCATCTAGACTTTAAAATTTATATGCATGGAGATTATTTTGTTTTATACTATAAGATCTTTTTGTATATATCTAAAGAAATGTTAAAGGGAAAACTTATCTTCTTCAGATATATTTAATACCGAATGAACAAAAAAGAACACAAATTAAGCTTTTACTTAAAAAAAGAAGTCATAAAATAACAATTCTTAGGAAACAATAAGGAAGGACCCATTAAAGATGAAAGCAGAAATTAATAAATTAAAATACAGTCACACAAACAAGTGAGCTAATTAATGGCTAGTAAAAAGGCAAAGCTGTTAGCTATCATGAGAAATATAAGAATATGGAAGATAGATATTCACAAAATACATAAGGAAAAATTAGCAACAAATTCTGAGAAAAGTATATCACTGAACAAGCACATAAAAGATAAATAGGTTATACATATGCAAAATTCTGATAGTATTAATCTTGGTAGTCTGAAATTTTGGGTTATTTTCCCTTTTTTTGCAAAGTTTTCAAGAGAGCTTTTTAAAATTTATAATCAATAAGGTCTGTTTTGTGTTTTATTTGATCTAGATTGATTTTTATTTTTAAAATTATAGAGAACTACTGACTCTATAACATTATTTCAGAATTAATTTTCTTTCAAATTTTCATATTATTTTTCTTCTTATATCACTTGCTGGCACCTTCAGTAAAATACTGAGTAGACCTATGTTGTGGACATCCTCTTCTCATTTCCAATAGTGAACAATTTTCTATTTATTTTTTAATCAGATTAATAAACCATATGTTTCTAGAAATTGATAGATTCAGCTAAATTGCAATCTTGCTGGAAAAACACTGTTCACTATATTTTTTGAACTATGCTAATTAAAATATGCATTTTCATTCATAAATGAAATATTTATGTTTTTGTTTTTGTTTATTGTTTTTTGTTTTGTTTATTGTTTTTCTGTTATGTTTGTTTTCCATTTTGCTTCTTTTGTTATTAGGTTGTTTGGTTTTTTTTGTTTGTTTTTCCTGGATTAAGTGTGCAGTGAGATTGTCTAGTTTTCAAAAGCTTAATATTGGGCTTTCTTTACTCTGTCTACTATTTTTGTTTTCTATTTTATTAACTTTTTCTTTTACTTTTTTGAGTTTATTGTTCTTTTTCTTACTTTGATTTTAGGCCCTTAAAATGTTTAGTTTGCTTCTGTTGTTTCCATTTTTGCTATGTGAACTGTTTTGTTATTCAATATCATAAACACAAAAGGGTATAAGACCTACATATTGTTTAACATCTACCAATGAAATAAAAGCCTTTGTACTCACCACCCAGATAGTGAAGAATAAGATCACAATGAGTACTGAACCTCTTATACTCTACACAACTGCACCAACTACCTTGAATTTTGCTTGCTTTCCTTGCTTTTCTTTATTGTTTTAAAGATTTTATTTATCTATTTGAGAGACAGAGAGCACAGAGGGAGAGGGAGAGGGAGAGGGAGAAGCAGACTCCCGCCTGAGCAGAGAGCCTGATGCGGGGCTCGATTCCAGGACCCTGAGATCATGACCTGAGCCAAAGGCAGACGCCCAATTGACTAAGCCACCCAGGCGCCCCTCCTTGTTTTTCTTTATAATTTTATTGCATTTGTATGAATGCATAAACAATGGTGTACCTTCAAATATTTTCTAATTTTTATAAAAGAATCATACTATATCAACTGTCATTCAATGTTATGGGTAATTTTATAATTACCCATATAATTTTTTACTTTACAATTTTTACTCAATATAATGTTTATGATTCATCCATTTTGTCACATGTAGCTATATTTAACTCAGTTTCATTTACTATATCTCACTGAATGATTATTTTTTAAAATTATGCTTTCACATGCTGTTGGACTTTGGGTTTGTTTCCAGTCGTTGTCAACACCAATAATGTGACTATAAGCAGAGGAAATATTTGAAATTTTTAACAACTAGGAATATCCTATTGGGACACAGGCAAACCCAGAAGCTCCCTGTTAGGCTCTGCTTTAACTCTTCAGTTGTTGGGTAACAGACAGATCCCAGATCATAGAACCCAGGGGAAGGCCTACAACGGACAAAAAGGCAGAGGATCTTAGAAACTTGGGGCCACATCTTTTCACCAACTGCCGGAGAAGTATTTCAATATTAACAATGGTTATAATCTAATCAGCACATACCAGCTGAATATCACCGGGGCTGTAAACATTCTTGAACATACTGCAGAATTCCTCTGCTTTGATTTATTTTTCTCTATAGTAGCACATGACTAGAATGTTTGCTCAGTGAGAACCAAGAACATTTTATCTTGTTCACTACTGTATCTATAGTGCCTAGGAAAGGTGCTTATTAAAGATTCTTATCTATTCCTTGAAAGAATTTTTTTCTCTGGTAGTTTCTCCAAGAAATGGTATGAGTATATATTCTCCCATTTCTTGCATGTTTGAAAATATCTGTCTTGTATACATATCTGAACAATGTTTGTTACATAAATGTCCCTGAACAAGTTGATTTTTGTTTACTTGTTTATATTTAGCCCAGTTCTCCCCCAGGATTCTTTATCTTTCAACCCAATAACTTTATGACATTATATTTTACTGCGGGTTGATTTGTATTTTTTTCGAGGACGTGTTGTTTCCTTACTCCAGATTAAAGTGCACACCCATAGTTTCAACAAAGTACTCCTGAATTATATCGTGGAGAAGCACCCTGCCGCATGTTTTTTCTCTCCATAGGCACACCGATTATGGTCATGCTGGGTCTCCAGTTACCCTTCTTCATATATCGTTTTCTCTCTAATCGTTGGTATAACACTTGGTTATTTTTCATTGTTTTCTTAATTGTATTTGTTCCTGATTGGCCTGAGAAGTGTCTATACATTTTCTCCACATCCCTTCCTGTGAGTTTTTTTTCTTCCTATATCCCCCCACAGACACGCACCCTCAGTTCATTTACTTTGTCAGAGGCAACAAGGCAGAAAGCTTCAAGTCACGAACGCTGTACTGCTCGTGTACAAATCCCCACTCACTAACTCTTGTGTGAACTTGAGCAAGTTATTTAATCTTTCTGTGTATCTCAGAATATTCAGCTGTAAAATGGAAACAAAAACAATATTTGCATTGCAGGGCTTTTATATGGAGTAAATCAGATGATGACTGGAAAGGGCTGAAGACAGTGCCTGTCCCATAATAAAACCCTATATAAGCATTTTCAAATCCTTAAAAAAAAAATTCCCTGTTTTATTGTAATTTTATCCTTGAGTACTTGCAGCTCTCCTTTGACTTCCTGTTGCCTAAAAGCAGTATATCCAAAAGCTGCTTATAAATAAGTCTTTCTTTTAAATTTCATAACATGACCAGCTGTTTATATTTGTTATCAGCTCCATAGTATGGTCATCTTTCAGGTATCGGTTTATTATCAATTTTGTTTGTTATGTTCATGTTCTGTATTTACTTCTTGTATTTTTTTTAGAGTTCATATGCTAATTTCTTAATTATTATCCATCACTGAAGGAGAGAGATTTTTCCTGGAATAATTATTCGTGAAAGGATAATGCGGAAAGGAACCAGATAAGTAAACTTTTCTATAAATATTGTTTGGCACATAAGTGTAAATATTTTATTATTAATTTCTAAAGGGAAATTTGATGAACTAAATGTTACATGACTGTATGTTGAATAGGTATGGCCATAATGTTTTCTGCCAACTTTTGTTTCTGCCAACAACTGTTAAGTCAGTACTTCTTGCCTTGCATTGTGTATGCTTTCCTTCAACTTGAAAAGCTCCCCAACTTGCAACTGGGAAAGGAACAGTTTCCAAGCTCCCACTATACCATGTACATATCCATTAATTCACTAACCCATAATTATCTCCTTACATGGCTCTCTCCCCACTAAACAATTACCTTCTTTAGGACTAGGACTCTATTGTCTTACTTTTATATCCTTAGTTCCTATCCAATTTTCAGGCATATAGTAATTGCCCCTTCAAAATGCTTGATAAATACATAAATGGTGAAGGCTGCATAAAATTACTGTCCAGGCTCACACCACTTGTAAATAGTAAAAGTAGAATATGAATCCAATTTTTCCCCTACAAATCATGTAACTATAACTTTCCTCAGTTATATCAATATAAATTAAAGGACTCAAGTCTAGGTCAAAAACCTGTTTCACATACTTGAAAGCATAATTATCCTTCAAATGACTCTTGCAAATGACCCTTATTCATTCAAACACTGATAAAATTATGGTATATGGTTTGCATAGATATTAATAATATACTTCAATTCATATGAGATTTTAAAGCATGGTTCAAATATAGTTTCTATTTCTGTAACCAAAGTTTGACATGGAATTAATAAACCCTCATGAAAGTATTGCATAATTCTTTTTTGATTAAGCTGCAACTAGCCAACTACAGATAATTATGACTAAAACTCAACTGCTCCTCATGCAAACAATCTTATAGAATCTCTTATTTCTTTTTCAAATGAAGATATAGACTACATTTACAGCCCATTCTGAGGTAAAATGCCTGGAATTGATTATACTAATTTAATAGTTTGTGATCCATAGGACAATTTTAATTCTCTCAGGAAGGAGAGAGAGATTACTGCTGTATATGAAAAATATGTATGTTTTGGGGTGCCTCAGTGGCTCAGTCGTTGAGCGTCTGCCTTCAGCTCGGGTCATGATCCTGGGGTCCTGGGATGGAGCCCCACATTGGGCTCCCTGCTCGGCCGGAGGCCTGCTTCTCCCTCTCCCACTCCTCCTGCTTGTGTTCCCTCTCTCGCTGTGTCTCTCTCTGTCAAATAAATAAATAAAGTCTTTAAAAAAAAATGCATGTTTTAAATCAAGTTTTGTCTAACTAGAATCATAGAATCAACCTTGAATCTAGAAATTTAGTGAGATTATCATATTATTGCATGTTGAATGAAATAAATTGCCCAGTTGTCAAAATTAATACTTCCATTTCGACTTAATTTTTGCCAAAGTCACACCATGGCAACCACATCCCCAAATTGTCACATATTGTTAGTTCTAATGGCTGAACTCAAAGCTTTTCCTTGAAATGTTATATATCTCTAAAGACTAAGTTATATATAAAATCATTTTAATCTAATATAGTTCTATCCCTTAAGATATATACTCAATTTTAAATATTGCCTAAGTTACTTGGCCAGAATTTGTTTTAGTTCTTGTTGTTCATCTCAAATAAAGAGATAGAACAGCCTGGAAAGCCAATCTCTGATTTCTAAGATGTGCTTGCCAGAGCTGATATAATTTTTCTGTAGTCAGGGCTGTTTATAGTCAATTTGACTAGAATATTGTGAATGACACATATTTCAGGAGACTGATCATGGAATGCAACAAGGAGCTACCACTTTAACGTTGTCACCTCTATATGCTCACTCTCCTAGTAATATATGTAATCACAATCAGGGAGAAAAACACTAGATGCTAAAATACGTTTAGGAAATAATGTGTTGAAAATGTAGATTATGTTCATCATAGATGAAAACATCCACTTATGTTCATTGGTGATGGAGATAAAGAAAGGCTCATAATTTAAAAGTTTAAGTGTCATTGGTTTCTTGAATATGCATATATATCATTTGTCCTAAGCATTTTTCAGGGAACAATTATTAACAAGAGATTACAATAAATTAATCTGACCAGAAATCACCCTCTGTGTTTAAGATGATGTTGCTAGTGAAAGGCCATATAGGAAAATAACAGAGAGCTTGTATCAATTTATTTAGAAATGTTCATGAGGCAGAGAAGGTAAAAAAAAAAAAAAAAAAAACAACAAGGGTAAGAAAGGAGAATGCTAACTTTCACTGAGTACCCATTATATGCCAGGCCTTATACTAGGTCCTTCCCATTCGTTAACACAGTGAATTATTTACAGCCTTGTGAACTGAGAACAAAAATGCCAACATGTAGGCTCAGGGAGATCAGCTGGCTTCTCTCAAATCATACAATTTGATCCAAACCAAATATCCATGATCTTTTCTTTTCTACCACACTTCTTTCCTTCAACAATCACTCTCGATTTTATCTCTTTCTAACATAACTTTCAGGAACGTACACACCTCCATGATCAGTTACTTTAAAATTATGTCTGTTTAGAAATTGTGTTATATAATCTTACCTTGATTGCTTTGCTAGAGGAAATGGATGTTGTTTTATGTATTTCCTTTTCTGGAAACTGCATGGTTCTAGAATTTCAAAAAAATGCAATCTTTACTAATAGTAATCCTGACTTTGGGGAAAGAAGGGCAGTTAATATTGATCTTAGAGGAAATATAGCTTTATCTTCCAATTATTTGCTCAGGCAAAGTCTTTTTAAATTTAGGACCACCAACCTTCCCAAGATAACCACATTTAAGAACAAGGGAATAAACTGAAGGCCAAATGCAAAATCTGTATCAAGAAGCTAAAACACAGAACTATCATGAAAAACATACTTTAGAAACTCTATACCCACACAAAGTAAGCCTACTGTCAATCACTGATTTATAGCTCCTAAGAGTCATATAAAATGATTCAGGTTGAACTTTTAGAAGCATGATTATGAAGAAGGGCTTTGAATTGGGAAATCTCACAAGGAAAATGTTTTTGTAATTCTCTCTACTTCAGTTTTGAGAAACCAAATTGTCTTTAAAGAGTCTAAGGACATGTTTTGTTTTTATTCTTGCTGTCCTTGCTCTTGTTTGTGAAGATTATGACAATTTTGTCGATTTGTTTTCAGTTCTGGATAGACCTCAGGTGCTCAGGAAAGCTGTCAACTTATTCTTAAGGAATGAGTCTAGACCCAGATAAAGTTTAGATAGTTTCCACAGAGACATGCTCTGAGATTCCAGCAAGTCAAGGAAGTTGAGGAAAATTTCTCTAGTCATGATTTTCACAGGGGTTCAAGGATATTTGGAAAGAGGCTAAAGTTCAAACTTAATTTGAACAGGATGTCTTTTGAAATTAGACTACCACAACTTTTGATAAATAAAAATATCTTAATTTTAATTAGTCAATTTTTAGATTTATTCTTGTAATTCTAGAAGTTTGTTTTATGATGATGATATTCAGCTCTGGCTTAAACTCAGTTGAATGTTGATATTAATACACAGTCACTGAGAGTATGGTACCTCAATTATGTATTGTTAATACTGCTTCCAAAAGGAGTTTTTTATTTTCTAATCCAAATTATCCTAGGTTACTTTAATTATATGTCTTCAAATAACCATGTAATAAAAATTGGACCTAATGTTAGGAGTTAGGACCTAATATTTCTAGACTTCCACTGATGACTATAATCATCCTTTTGAAGTGAAACACTATTATTTAGATTCATTACTTTGATCAATCTTTCCACTTTATTAAAACAGTGTTATAGAAAACAAACATTTTGCAAGGTAACAGTTTGAAACTGTTTTGCATTGATACATTCTCACTTTATAACTTCATATTCAGGGAAGAATTTCATATGTTCAACTACTTTCCTTTCCTCTCTCTAATCTTAAGTGCCGGGGACTGAAGAGGACTTCCTAAGGAGCTACACTACTTAGAAAATCTACAATAGGAATGCTGTTTGTAACCTATGGAACTGACAATTTAGAGAGAAAGAAAAATTAATATGCAATTAGTATAAAATATACTGACACTGAATTCCAAAAATATACATTAGCTTACACTTGGAATCTGTTAAAATATAGCTAAGCATCTATTAAGCAGAACAATTGTGAACTTGATGATTTTTAATTTGCCATGAATAAACATACCATTCATCAGATAACATGAATATTTACTCTGTATGTTCTTAAAATGGAAATGAGCTTCCTTACACAATGGAATATTATGCAGCCGTCAAAAGGAATGAGATCTTGCCATTTGCAACGACGTGGATGCAACTGGAGGGTGTTATGCTGAGTGAAATAAGTCAATCAGAGAAAGACATGTATCATATGACCTCACTGATATGAGAAATTCTTAATCTCAGGAAACAAACTGAGGGTTGCTGGAGTGGTGGGGGATGGGAGGGATGGGGTGGCTGGGTGATAGACATTGGGGAGGGTATGTGCTATGGTGAGCACTGTGAATTATGCAAGACTGTTGAATCATAGATCTATACTTCTGAAACAAATAATGCAACATATGTTAAGAAAAAAGAAAAAGAAGAAGATAGCAGGAGGGGAAGAATGAAGGGGAGTAAGTTGGAGGGGGAGACGAACCACGAGAGACAATGGACTCTGAAAAACAAACTGAGGGTTCTAGAGGGGAGGGGGTGGGGGGATGGGCTAGCCTGGTAATGGGTATTAAAGAGGGCACATTCTGCATGGAGCACTGGGTGTTATGCACAAACAATGAATCATGGAACACTACATCAAGAACGAATGATGTAATGTATGGTGATTAACATAACAATAAAAAATTAAAAAAAAAGAAATGAGCTTCTTAGGTAAGTAGAGAATTACTGCAAATGACTTTTTTGTGCTTATTTACCTTTTGTTTTTAAAAATGCACTTAATGGTACCCAAATCATTTTTTAAAACTTAACATCCCTTCAAATAAACAGCTTACTTCCAGGGGATAAACCGAAAAGATTAGTTCTTTAAATAGAGGTGTATACCTTATTTTCAGATGTACCCTTTGTCTTGAATCTTTGAGAGCAAGTTAAAAAGTATAAAACCTTCAAGAAAAGTCCAAATCACTAATGAAATGCCTAAATTACTTAATAGATAAGGTATATTCTCAACAAAACTACAAAGTAAATGGGTATTGCAGACACCAACAATCCCTCTTTTTCAGTACACATCACCCTTCTAATTCTGTGAAAATCCACCCAATGAGCTTGACTTCACACTATAATGTTGATGGCTAAGTTTTATTCCTTTCAGTGTATTGCTTTAAAACAGCACAGTATCTGTTAACTAGACTTATTCTGGTGATAATTTTGCAATACATACATATATTGAATCATTAGTTTCACACCTGAAACTGATATAATGTTATATGTCAATTATATCTCAATAAAATTTAAAAAGAAACATAGTATATACCCCCCCAAAAAAATAGGAGGACCTGGATAAGTACTTAACAACTGAATTAGTGAATGAATAGTAATGATTATGGAAAGCTAAAATTGAAAGTTTAAGCTACAAGAAGGAATTTTAGTCTAGTAGTAGACTAGCAGTAATAGCAAGCCCTGAAATCTTACCATGTAAGCAATTATTTATGTTTCTTAAACTCTTTTACTTACTTCTTAATTGTATGAATACTGAAGAGCTCTGATTTAAACAAACTAGTATAAGATTTTTTTAAATTAACAATTGAAGCTAAAAATATAGTTCAGATATTTCAGTTGAATTTAATGACCTTGGCCATCATTTAAAGTTTATCCCATATGCCTCCAAAGTCTTGAAAATCAACAGAATTTTCCTGTAATATATCTTTCTAGAATGGACTGGGACTCCTCTAGTAGCTCCAATACTGCAAAAACAAACAAAAAAAAACAATATAAGGAACAAAAGAATGAAAGAAGAAAAAGAAATCTTCAGGGTGCTTTCAAACATCTGACTTTACTTTTCTTAGTCATTATTTTGACATGAGCCCAGGCGCAATCAAACACCATCATATATGTGGTTTGCCCTTCAAGAACTTGGAATAGATGGTCAGTCAAAGAAGAGCTCACTGGAAACTATTGCTGCTCATATACAACATGTTCCAGAAATGTGTTTTTAGGTCACAAACCACCTTAATGAGTCAAAATCTCATCAGTATATTCCACAGACCCATGCCTAACTTTCTGAAGAATTGCTCAACAGCATTCATGAAATCAGGCAGCTCATGAATATTCATCATGTATGCTGAGTTACAGACTAGCTGAAATTTAGAGAATAAATTAGACTCCATTCTTGTGTTAAATTTTTTGTAAACTTAGAGCTATATATGACATTATCTATACAACTAATTCAAATAAAATATTAAAAATACCACGATGTGAAATAAAAATAATATTAATTTCTATTACAAGGAAAAGGCCCTGGAAGTATACACCAGTATAAACAAATTTTACTTTCAGTTCTGGTTTTGGAGGTCCTCCACCAAAAGGAAAGTTTCTGGAAGCAAGGAAATAGTGGCAAAAACAATCTTAGTGGAGAACCTATCTAAATGAAACCCTGTGTGAAAACAGGGGGAAGAAAGATTACCCTAATACATGGAATTCCATTACACTTGGAAAGTAATTCCAGAAAGCAGGAAGATAATTACTAATATCATTGAAATTACTCTTTAAGAAGTATAGGATCTACTAGTCATTACCATATAATATTCTACAAAAAAAAAAAAAGAATAATAAATGCCATTTGACTCTCTACCAATACAATGTCTAAATATACAGCCATTACATACCATACTCTTTTCCTTTGAACCTCATTTAGTCATACTTCTACACTAGGCCTTGTTCTAATCTAGTCTTAATACTACAATAATACTTGTCCAACACAAGTAACTATAAATTTAAAGCTCACCATCTATCAATTTTCCTTCCTGTCATTTTGGTTGTCTGAGGTTCACTCTTTATCAGATTACTCAAGAAGTATTCATGAGAACAATATTCCTTGAGTTTTTGTTCATATAGAACAGTTTGTGCCTTTGATATTGGAAAGTCAGTTTTGCTGGGTATAAAATAATTGGCTAACATGTTCTTTCCTTGATTATCTTAACTGTATTACCTTATTCTCTTCTAAAATAAAACACAGCTGTCAAAATTCTGATGATAATCATATTTTCATTTCCCTATGTCACTTTTTTTTCCCCTAGATGCCCAAAGAATTTTCATTTTCTTCAGTATTTCAGTACTTATATTAAGACATATCTTGGTCTTGGTTGAATTGGGTCAATATTTTCAGATACTTGGTATATTCTTTCAATATAAATTTAAATCTTTTTCTTTCTTTTTTCCACGGAAGGAACTTTTCCTTGAATTACACTTCTTAGAATCTGTTCTGTCCCTTCCTGTCATTTTCTTCTTTAGGAATTCCTATTACCCATATTTTAGAACTTCTTTACCCTTCTTCAGTATTTATCACTTCCTCTCAGATTCTTTTTTTTCCTTAAGATTTTATTTATTTATTTATTTGACAGAGAGAGAGAGAGAGAGAGAGAGAGAGAGACAGCAAGAGAGGGAACACAAGCAGGGGGAGTGGGAGAGGGAGAAGCAAACTTCCCGCTGAGCAGGGAGCCTGATGCGGGGCTCGATCCCAGCACCCTGGGATCATGACCTGAGCCGAAGGCAGATGCTTAACAACTGAGCCACCCAGGCGCCCCTAGACAAATCCACGTTTGATGTCTGCTCTCCACCCAGAAGCCATAGCAACCCTTTCAAAATGCAAACCAGGTTGTGCTGCCACCTCCAAAGGCTTTCCTTCAAGCACAGGATGAAATCCAAACTCCTTACCACATCTCATAGGACCCGATGAGATGGTTCACTGACTGAGCCACCCAAGCGCCCTTAAGTAGTTTTAAAAGTGAAAACAACAGGGGGGCGCCTGGGTGGTTCAGTCATTAAGTGTCTGCCTTCAGCTCGGGTCATGATCCCCGGGTCCTGGGATCAAGCTTCATGTTGGGCTCCCTGCTCAGTGGGGAGTCAGCTTCTCCCTCTCCCTCTGCCCCTTCTCCCACTCATGCTCTCTCTCTCGAATAAATAAATAAAATCTTTTAAAAAGTAAAAATAAAAATAAAAACTACTTAATGATATCAGAGAATGTTCATGGTATAAATTTAATATTTGAAAAAAGAAACAATTTATTTCTAAACAAACCATGGGTCAAATGAGAAATCCCAAAGAAATTGGAAATATTTGAAGCAAAATAATAAACATAAAATAAAATTCTAAAATCAATGATATAATAAGCATTTCCCTTAGGAAGCTAGGAAGAGTGAAAAGTAGCTTACCGTTATTCTTGTGATGTGACACAAATTTCCCGTCTAGATGGAGGCAGTTGGGCTCTGACGGATCCCGATTTCCTATTCTGCTAACTCTCCTTTGCTCCTGACCTACTGTTCTTCCTACTCCTCAAACGCTCCAAGTTACACGTGCATCAGGGTCTCCAATTTTGCTGCTCTTTTTGCCTCCACTACTCCTTCCACTGACCTTAGCATGCCCAGCTCATTTTCACAATTTATTTTCTAGTAAAAATAGCATCACCTCAGAGAAACCTGCCCTGGTCAACCACTCAGAAGTAGCTCTTCTTACCACGATCACATCTCTGTCATAAAATTTCTTATAGGCATCACTCTCTGAAGTGTCACTCTCCGCAATTACTTAGTTCCTTATTCATTCTTTGCCTTCCTAATCTAGAATATAAGCTTGATGAGAGCAGGGACTTGATTCATTGCTATATTCTAGTCCCTAGAACAGTACCTAGCACATAGTAGGCACTCAATAAATCTTAGTTGATTAGTGAATTTAGTTAGAAAGAGTTGGCTTCTATTGCTTACAAGTATGTGCGTGTGTGTGTGCGTATATATATGTATAAACACAAACACATATATACATATATGTGTGTATATGCATGTGTGTGTATATATAATACAAAATAACCCATAAATCAAATAATTATATGTAAGTTATGTATATATAATTTTATATATTTATATAAGTTATATACAGATTATGTAGAACTTCTTTAATTTTTATCAATTATATACTTAATTTATGTATAAATAGCTGGAAGACTAAACATGAAGTTGATACTAGTGTATTTCTGGGATGGAAAATAGAATGAACACATGTAACACACTAATATTTAAAGACGTCTTTAGCTTTATCTGAAAAGTTTTAATGTCATATGATGAGAGTGTGTTCATGAGTGCACATGTCACCTATCTTAAGAGCAAACAGAAATAATACAAGTAAAACACAGCAGATTGCAGCCATTTTTGCCTCCTTCAGAATACTTAATACTTTGAAAATCAAATAGAACTTAAATACATTTGGAATGATGGAAGAGTAAGAAAGAGACCTAATTTTTTCCCGGATATTAAACTAGGAACCACTGTATTGGCAGAGTAGTCTTGGGACAAAATAAGGTGGCCAGGAAAACAGGCAGGAGAAGGAGCTTAAGAAAATGTAGATATGAGCCAATTTCATTTTAATTATAATGGACAGGATGACCCCAACTGACTTTTATATAGTACCTGTATTTTTTTCCCCAATAAAATCCTTTCTTAAACCAGTTTTAGCTAACTATTTAATAACTAAACAAGCTTTGTAAACAATGCTTAAATGAAGGGAAGGAATAACAAACAATAAGAGCACATTGATTGATACATAAATTACATAAAGATCATCCCTTACCACGAATCATTCTACTCTACACAATATCCGATTCTATTTTTCAATAGTAAAGTCTGTATGTGAACATATTTCAGCTTAATAAAAGAAAAAAACTTTCTAACAACCAAACTTTAAAATGCATTGGGTACCCTTGTGAACAAAGGTCTTCCCTGAGTTCAAAAAAGTTTAGACAAGGATTTTTAAAAGAAATGTGTGAAACTCTAATCATAGGTAGATCATTCATTCTTTAATTCAACAGGCGTTGAAGTGGAGTCTGACCAAGGGCAGTATTAGATGCTCTGAAAGAGGTGGCAAGCCCATACATCTATGAGTCCTGTCTTCATATACCTCATACTTTAGAAGAGAAGACAGATTATCAATCAAGTAATTACACAAACACATGTAAAATCACATCAGTGGTGATAACTAAACAAATAAATCAGTTGGCCTAATGACCATCAACATCCTTCCCAAACATGAAGTGGCTTCCTTTTTTTGACATTCCCTACGTTAGGTATCAAGCTCTAGTGTCTTATTTTAAGTTTTTGATTGAAAAATAATTGGAAAAAGAATGAGTGAGAAACTACCGACTCTTACCATCCATCTCTCTCTAACCAGTAAGAGAACTGAATTATTTCCTTTTTTAAAAAAAGTAAATCATGGGGGCACCTGGGTGGTTCAGTTGATTAAGCATCTGACTCTTGGTTTTGGCTCAGGTCATGATCTCATGTGTCATGGGTCGTGAGATCGAACCCTGTGTCAGGCTTCATGCTCAGCAGAAGGCCACTTGAAAGATTCTCTCTCTCTGCCCCTCCCCTGCTAAAATAAATAAATAAACCTTTTTTTTTAAAAAGTAAATCATGATGGGGCAACGTGAGATGATTATATATAATCTAAAGTATATCATCGATGGTATTGTTTTTTGTTGTTGTTTTTTGTTTTGTTTTGTTTTAAAGACAGGCTATGATCTTAATTGGGAGAATTTCCAGCAAGGGAGCAACTGTTCCCTGCTATATAGCTTCTGCCAAATGCGTTAAATTAATTCCCAGAGTAAAGGAGAGCTGGCAAACAAAAAACAAAACTGAAAATAGGTTTTGTTCTGTTGGGTTTTTTCTTAATCTCATTAGAAAGGCATAGATTAATCACATTTAACTGCAGTAAAAATGGTTCTGTCACCTTCTCCCCCCTCCCGCCCACACTGGACCAGGGAGTGACAACTCATTTGGCCACCGTCTACAATTCTCAGCCCTCGAGTTTCGCCTCCACTACATAGATCCGTCTGAGGAGCAGTGAGGAAAGCTTTGGGGAAAGTCATCCTAGTCCCGCAGCAATTGCTCACTGGCTGGTCCTGAATCACTGGGAGTGACGCGCGCTGGTTCTGGGACAAAACTAAAGATCTCTATCATGGAGCAACACATGAGCACATGGCTTTATTTTCTTTTACAGCCACAGATGCTCTAAAAGCTGCCTGATGCACATGCATTTTAAGTTCAAAGTGCCGTCAAGAGAATAAAAATAAGTGACCCCGAACACAAACAACACATACTCCTCCTGTGAATAAGCAAAGTGTTTCATTTTTGACATTTGAGAAGACACTTGCATTAATAACAGGTCTGTGGTTTCCTAATGTGAAAAACAAGCAGTCTTGGATTAGCATTCATCCATAGCAGGAGGTTCGCTGTCATTAAAGGTACTCAGTACTTTCGTCAATATATGCTATCTAGATAGTAAAACCTCATGACTTTGACGTTCAGCTAGCAAAAATACTTTCAGCTTCCAATAGAGTGGGTGGTAGGCTGTGCCCTCCAGGCCATCTTCTGAACCAACGTCGTTGGCCAGAAAGGTAGGGAGCTGGGCTCCCGTGAAGAGGACCTGGATGGTCTGCCAACGGGAGGAAGTCATGGGAAGAATGAAAAGGCTACTTTGTTTGCCATCCAGCTCTAGCCTTCTCTTCCTATGAATAGGTAATTTAGGGTCATTCACAGATTACTGACACAGTTCCAGCCCTTAAATCAATTTCCTAAAAACTCCTTGATGTAGGACCCAGTATTTATTTCAAGGACAAAGGAACTCTGGTGAGCAATCACTTTTGTTTCACAGAACAGATATGTTCTAGGAAAGGTAGTTAAAGAGCAGATTTTCATAAAGCAGCATTATTTCCATTTAATTTACACAAAAGGAAAAAAAAAAAAAGAAATCCCTGCAGGAAATCTTTGGATGAGAAATGACTGTGGATCGAGATGCGTCCACTAGCACTATTTTGCCTGCAGCCGGACAACTGTTCTCCTTTCCTTTGAAGACCTTGCTTTATTTTCCTAAGACTTTCTGTTACTGCTCCTCTTTGCTGCTGTGCTTTGCCCCTCATCTGCCTAGATGAAGCCATGGCTTCCTGTGTCTGCATTTAAAGCTCCTCAAAGCTGACTTTTCTGTTATTTTCATTAAGCGCAAACATCATGACAGCAAGGAGACCTGACTTGTTCCTGGCACCCAGATGAGACACAGAAGATACTAGCACGTGGTGGATAATAAATATTTGCTGACTGAACAAGCCCCATCAATGTCCCACTTAAGGACCTCATCACACGAACATATTTCAGCTTAATAAAAGGAAAACATTTCTAATCACCAGAACTGTTTTAAATGCGTCAGGGACCCTTGCAAAGAAAGGTTTCTCTGTTGCTCTGGCTTCTCAGCAAATCACCTACATTCTCAGCTTAAACTTGCTCTCCTTTCCTGCATTTGCTAAGTCCCTTGGTTCCAGTGAGTCAGCCTCGTGATGTCTCTCACATCCTGCTAGCATCCCCGAGGAGTCAGCAGGACATCCTGAACAGGACAGTGATTATCCTTTAAGAACAGATTAGATGTTGTCTCCTCCATGGAGCTATGACAATAGTAAGATGGAAGCTGATACATGATTTGGTCTGTTTCCTGGCCAAAAAATTTTCCTCTACCACTCACCACTACTATGCTCATTTCAAGGGCTTGAGCTGAAACCTCTGATTGTAAGATTAAAACAAATTAAAGCTGTCCTCTAAGAAGCACTGCTAATGGTCTATCAAAAAATAGAAGATGTTTCTGAAAAATCATTTCACCTGAAATTCTGATCGTAGTAATAACACATTCCTGTCTTTTTTCATATCAGAAAGTTTTAATGGAGTCCCACAAACATTTGTATTTTTCATTGAGTCTTAGAAGCTTCCATATTGTGTTTTAAGAGGCAATATGATAGCACGGAGAGAAAAACAGATGAAAACAGAAGAGAATTTGAATGCAAGTTCTACCAATCATTCTCTTGCTAGGTTTTGATGTTATCAATAGTAAAATAAGCCTAATCTTTCAACCCTTACCTCAAAATGCACATATACGTGCTCACGGATGACTTACTGCTCCATGCTCATAAACCACTGTATATACACATGACATACACTCATGGAATATTCCGATATTAATGAGGAAATACACAAATTATCCCATGAGACACAGAGGACACTTTCATCCCTTCTGCTAAATGGACACATCGTTAGCATCAGTATGACCACTGTCATAATCAAAGTATCATCAAGAGATGATTTACAGCAAGGATGCTACTAGAAGTTTACCAGGATCATCCCATTAATCCTAAAAATAACCATATAAATAGATAATATTATTTACTGTTTGCATTTATGAAGGAAAATCTGAGTTATTTACTCAGATTATTAATAGGAATTAAACTTTCATTTGACTTCAAAGCTTGTATTTATTCCCTTTATTCAAAAGCAAGAAAGACAGAGAGAGGTCAGTAAGATACCATATTGGACAGTGCAAATAAACACCTATCACTGCATATATTTTTATCAGGTTGCTCTGGGTAGACCATGCTCCCCTCAGCACAGTATCCTGTATCAGACATTGGGGTATCAAGATCCTTTTTGTGGGGGTCTGGGTAGCATCTTATCACATTACCTTCAAAAGGTTTATTCCCAAAATACTTCCAAGGTTCTCTTGATACTCCATTATGAATCTGAACATATTTACTTTTAGCACATATCACTAATTTTATTTTCTATGTTTATTACTTTCTTGGAAAAGGAGTATCTTATCATGTATGCATGGGGGGAAGGGATTACAATAGTCAGTTTCAAACATCAAGAACTGTCTTCATAATGTATGGAAGTGTTAAATCACTGTATTGTACACCTGAAACTTATATAGCACTGTATATTCACTACATTGGAATTAAAATTTTAAAAAACTTGAAAAAGGGGCGCCTGGGTGGCTCAGTCAGTTAAGCGTCTGCTTTTGGCTCAGGTCATGATCCCAGGGTCCTGGGATCGAGCCCCACGTCAGGCTCCCTATTCGGCGGGGAGCCTGCTTCTCCCTCTCCTTCTGCCTGCCACTCTGCCTACTTGTGCTCTCTAGCTCTCTGTCAAAAAAGTAAATAAAATCTTTAAAAAAATAAAAATAAAAAAACTTGAAAAAAAGAAAAAAAAACCCGTCTTCAATCTGTATGTCTAAGTATACCGGTTAAGAGGGTGAAGCAAGTCTTAACTGCAATTAACTAGCTGAGTGAACCCAACAAGTGGATTAAACAGTTTCCTAATCTGCAAAATGGAGACTGTGTATAAACTTGGTGTCCGCCACCTAGTAGGCACACAATTAATGGATATTCTTGTTACAATAATAGTAACATAAATTCTATCCATGAATATTTGACTTGGACTTTGTAAGGGAGAGTCATATTTTCTTAAGACCAAGGTGATACATACACCCGGAGGTTTCCTAAGTCAGACAAACTGGGAATATGTACTCAGCAACGGTACTAATCAGTAAGCTGTTCTTCTCCCGTTGAACTGGCTTCAAATGTTCACTAAATTGAAGTAATTCATCTAAACCGATAATTAAGGAGAGGTTCTGAATGACAAGAGAGGTAGCACTGATAGGATTAAGACAAGTCTGCCCTGTTCTGCTGGAGATGGCTCCAGCCGATACAATTTTAAAGGTGATTCATACTGTTTAGACAGATGACAGAATTACCTGAGGAAGACAGAGACAAATTAGATTTATCTAGCAAAATAATTTGGAGTCGAATGTTTATGTTAATGTGCTTGTTAATGATGATTTTTAACCAAGCAATTCCCATGCTGAAAAAGACAAGGGGCATAATTTCATGGTTCTTAAGAAGAACCTATAAACTAAAAGGAAATGTACAGGCTTCTGCCCAGTGAAGAAGAGACACTGGGAACGCCTGGGTGGCTCAGTCAGTTAAGCATCTGACTCTTGATTTCAGCTCAAGTCATGATCTCAGGGTGGTGAGATGGAGCCCCAGTCGGGCTCTGTGCTTAACGGGGAGTCTGCTTGGGATTCTCTCTCTCCCTCTGCCTTTCCCACCGTTCTCTCTCTCTCAGTAAATAAATAAAATCTTTAAAAAATAATAAAAATAAAAAACAATAAGAATAATAATAAAAGAAAAGAGGAGGAGACATTGGTTTTGCTGACCGGAAGCTCCAGTTTAATATTGGTTCCTTTCCTGAGATCCTCATTCAACATCACACTCGGTCTCTTAGAAACAGCAAAGGCGCAGCCACTTCCCCATGTCTGGGGAGACGGGGGAGGAGAAAGTGTTACTGGTGTTTCAAGGCGGACTCCAAGCAGCTCCCCTCCGTGCCCCACACGGGGACCTGGCACAGGGGAAGGAAAACGATAGAACACGGTCGGAGGGCGGTGCTACGGAAACCCAGCAGACCACCGACCCATCGTGGGACCCTGCTCGTGTGCATTTCAGCAGCAAGCCAGAACAACTCCCTCTCCAGTCCCACCCGCAAACATCTTAGTACCACGTAAGCCCCCTGGAGTTTACTTGCAATTCTCGGGGAAGAAAGAACCCTAAATGGGCCAAGATCAACTCTCTACCACATTGGCTGAATTAGAGAAGTTGGTATGCCACTCATAAGCAAAATGAAATGAGGTTGTAAGGAAATAACCTGTGTTTCTGGAACATCTGAGCCTGGGACTGAGATCCCTGTCCACTACACGTGTCTGGATGTACGACTACAATGTGATTTAGGGATACTGATAGTGTTTATAAGACAGTGATTCTTGAATGTGGCTCCACATTAGAGTCACCTGGGGGTTTACAACCCTGATGCCTCGTTCCAATCACAGACATTCTGATTTCGCTGGTCGGGGATGCAGCCGGAGCCTTTGGAATTAAAAGCACTCCCAGGGGACTGACTGGCATGAGCAGCCAAGATTGAGTACCCGTGTTCTACGGTAATGTTTATATTTTATTTTCTGCTAAAGAGATCGCCAAATCCTGGGAAAATAAGGATATGCATCAACGGCTTGAGAAAAGAAGTCCTCTAGGTACCATTAGTGGCTTTAAGAAGAGCTACTTATACAGGTTTTAAGAGCTGGGCAATGCAGGTTCTCTCCGTGATCATCATCTCCCTGTGCTCGGAATTCAATTTTCTTGTCTTTTGCCTGAAATGTAAATATCAAGTATTGCTAGGGGCAGAAAGAGGCAAATCGAGGTTGTCATATCCACAAGTAGTTCCTTTCTTCTCACACCCAGAATGAGCGAAGAGAAAAGCCACATTTCTCCCCAGTGACCAACAAGGTTTAATGTCACCTTGGCTCCAGGAATATTGGCCATAGATACGTTTGCAAATAAATGTCAGGAGAAGCTTCTGGGCCAAAGTTCATTTTATGCCAATTTGATTTCACATAGTCTAGATAGGAACAAACTTTCTTTCTAAAAAGTAAATACCTGCAATTGGAGCAGTATCTAAACATGCTGAATTTCAGCAATTAAGTGATTATTCAGGAAACCTAGGAAGCAACCAGTTTATGTGAAACAGTTTGGGAATATTACTTAAAATATTCCCAGATATGTTCATCCCTAAATAATAGGAACTTAGAAGTAGTATTACAATTAGCAAAGACCTCCCTGAATGAAATCTATCTAAACCCAGAAAAATTTCCTTGATTTTTAATTCAAAGACTTCCATGAGGAACATAAAACACAGTATAATTAGCTTGTGGGTTATTGCGATACCCAGTCATTATCAAAAAAATTCTTCATCTTTTCTTTTGCTCATGCCTACTCTGAACTAGAGATCATCAATGGTCTCAAAGTGCAGTTAATTACCAGCTGCAGTACTGTGGGTTTCCTTGAGGCAGAAATGGGAGTCAAATCCAAATCCGGTGAATCATAGAGATGAGCTGGACTAGACTGGTTACTATGTGGTCGTAAATACCACTAACTCTACTTGAATTTCCAAAATAGACTTTACACTCTGATACTTTCATATCTATGTCTCATTTAGACATGGTAATCTAAGCCTGAGGAGTAGAGTGGGGTTTTTTTTGTTTTGTTTTTGTTTTTTTAAATCACCATTGTCTTGTGGAGAGAAAGAGGAAAATTCAGAGAAAGCTTGTCTGGAGAAAGATCGTCAAAAAACCCAGATTAAAACAGAATTCATAACACTATTTAAACTATTTCAAGAAGTACAAGATAAACCAAAATTAGCTCTATTTTTTAATTCTCTTTCTCCAAAGAAAAATCAAAATAACTCTGAGACCAGAAGAACATAATGGAAAAGAGAGGGAACAGATTGTTTTATTTTCTTCTGCAACAATATTTCAGTCTTACAGTCAAAAAGACAGCATCTAGGTGTGGGTGTATAATTGAGCTAATCAGGCCTTCCACATTGTTACTCTCTTTGATGCACATTTAAGTGCAGCAGTAATAACTGATGTATTCTAGAGAAAAAAAAAGCTGAAAAAAGTAGAATGGTTAAACCCCATTTTCAGTGACTGATGGTAAATGAACTGTGCTTTAAAAACATCACAGGGAAGACGAACCGGATGACTCATGGGAAGTGCCTCACCTGCATTCAAAGAGATCCTAAAGATGCTGTTCTACAAGTTTGTTCTGCTGTGGATTGCAACTATTCCATTAACTGCAGACTCTACCCTCTATCCCGCTATTGAATGCAGAAAGGTGCCTGCATACATCAACTCTATGGACAGCACCTAGGTTGTCAGAGCCAGACAACATGACCATAACGGAAAAGAGACATGACAAATGCTTCTGCTGCTTCTAGAAACCCAGAGAGTCATCCTGGCAAGCGTCAGGTCCTGGGATTGGTTTTAGGCTAACACAACTCACCAAGAACCAGTGGAAGGGTCCTCGAGGGAAGCAATCCTTTCCTCCCTCTCCAGGGGAAATATCCATAGCTCATGACATTATTCCTCCTCCTACTAACGCCCACCATTTGTTCTATAAAGTTTTGTGTACTATCAAAAACTAGGCTAACAAAAATACCCAGAGTTTTATTTCAGGATAATCAATACACCTAGTATGTGATCAAAAACTGTACTCCACAACTAGAGTCAGCTATACTTTATATTGTTCCTAAATACACATGGATCTATACCCAAATTGACTGATGTCAATATTTTTTAAGTGGAGTCACCGAGTAGTAAGCATTTTTAAGTCCGCACCATGGTCTCCAAAAAGAAAAACAAAATCACCCACACAATTTAATCACTTTGTTCTACTGAAAGTGTTTAGTTTCTCAAGTCTGTTCGTTAAAATAATTTCATATAAGAACACATTGGTTTTGGGACAGTTCTCCTCTACAGATAACAATATCATAAATTCCTACAATCCTTTTTATTTGATGGTGAACTTATAGGTTGGTTGCATTTTTGTATTTTTATACTTGGAAGGAAT
Source organism: Callorhinus ursinus (assembly GCF_003265705.2). Lineage (NCBI taxonomy): Eukaryota > Metazoa > Chordata > Mammalia > Carnivora > Otariidae > Callorhinus > Callorhinus ursinus. The sequence goes on from NW_027397069.1 coordinate 5,328,399, forward strand.
ATGGGAGCCCTCTGGTGGCCAATATTAACGGGCTCGTTAGTACAACCCAGATTCCCCTAGCCTTGGGGCATTGGGAGCAAAGTTGGGTGCAAGGAACTGAAGTCACCCAAGTTCAGGTACCTAAGATTGTGCCCACATGTCTTAATGTTTTTAAGATAATATTTTCAGGGGTTGTTTCAGACTCAAAGCTAGACTTTCATATAAAAAAAGGATATCAGAGAAATTGAAATTCAAATACTGAATGCAGGTGATTTTGATGACAGCTACAGAGGAAAAAAATTGAAGATTTCATATTAATAGTTGTAATTTTTTATATTTATCATCACTTGTAAATATTTATCTCTCGCTACACAAATGACATCAAAAGAAGAAATGGGAGACTTTAGGAAACTATCTCCTAAAAATGACTCCCAAATAAAAAATACTACTACTGATTAGATGTGATTCATTAAGGAGCACCTTAGCGACCTGGAGGAGTCAATGCGCTTCCAAAAGTGATTGGCTTTTTGCAAGGGAGACATTTATTCACTGGAGGATATTAAGTCATGGTAATTTCAATGATGGAACGTAGCAAGTTGTTAACAGATGTCAACCATGTTTCGGCCACTTTCAGATGCACATTTCCCTTTACCTTCCATCCAGAAATAAATGCATATTTAATTATTAAGCTTATATAAACCAATCAGCCCATCTCTCTACATAATGCAGAAACATGGGGATATGTAGGAAGGAATATTTAGATACAGGCTAGTTTGCTTCTAATTTCAGAAGTGTCCTCTTTTATATATCATTACATGAAAACATAACATATATTAAGCATTAGAAATGTTTAAAAATCTCATGATACACAGCAATACGTAATAATGCAGAAAGTATTACAATTTAGGGTATTAATTTCATGTAATTAAATTCAAACAAATGAATGTTAAAAATGTACTTTTTTAAAATGTACTTCTCTATATATACATTCTCAGGACAGTACCTTATCCCCAGTTACCACAGAAAAATAAAAATAACTATACATTATTCACTATAATGTTGTGCTTTGAGATCAGGAAGTATTGCATGTGAGATATTTTCCAAGATCATTTTAATCTAGAATATTTAGTCCAAAATAATTACTGCAGATGTGAATAATACATCCTGATTAAAAATTCATTACTTGTAGGTCAATTTCAGAACTTGATTTCACAGGGTCAATGGTTCTCCATTAAGCTGAAGTACAATTATAAGAGACCATATTAAAAGCCTTAGGCTTACAAGAGAATTAGAAAGGCACGGAAATTCTAGCCCTAACCCAAATGCTAATTTTGGTTAATAAAAATCATTTAAAGAAGTATACAATTTCCCTTTAATTGAAATGATAATATTTTCTTAAAGACATAATAAAAAAATGGGGGGAATTTTGGTATTTTCTCTTATCATCATCATAATCATCATCAACAATAACATTATTTGGACACCGGGTAATAATGGTCTTACACTTCAGTATACTCAAGAATCACATGGAAGGCTTACTGGGTTTCCAGGCTCCATACCCAGAAATTCTCACTTAGCAAGTCTTACATTGTACCAGCCTTTTGCCACAGCAGATGTGTACCCACCAGACATCAGTGTCACCTTCCCAGAATATTTCACATTTGTTACAACTGGCAGGAGAAAGGCAACTCTTTTCATCTTTATACCTTCCATAGCCCTCTAACCACTCCCTGGAATAGCATCATTCCCCCCTACCTGTTTGTTAAGTAAAAGAATGCAAGATTTTTAGGGAAGGAAGAAATCCCAGACAAAATGAATTCAGCAGCACAAATGAAAGTATTTCCTGCCACACACATGGGCAGGACACCAAGCCACTGCTATATCCTGGTGCAGAAAACACCCAAGCAATTCTTATAATGTATTCTGAATGCTAGCTTCAGAGAATGAGGCACAGATGCGGGGCCTGGGAAGGACCTTGGCATGTAGATCAGCTTAAGGGAAGGTAATCATAGATGAGAAGCCACATGCCCCAGAGCATTCAGAGCAGAAAAGGGGTTGTCTTAGTGTGTTCAGGCTGCTATAACAGAACACCACAGACTGAGGAGCTTACAAACAACAAAAAATGTATTTTTTATAGTTCTGGGGGTTGGACAGTCTTGAGATCAAGGTGCCAGCAGACTTGGGATCTAGTAAGGACCCACTTCCTGGTTCACAGATGGCTGGCATTTTGTGGTGTCCTCATGTGGCAGAAGGAGCAAGGTTGCACTCTGGGATCTCCTTTATGAGGGCACTAATCTCATTCATGGGGGCTCTGTTCTTATGACCTAATCACCTTCCAAAGACCCCACCTCCAAATCCTATCATATGGGGGATTAGGACTTCAACATATGAATTTTGGGGGACAGAAACATTCAGCCTATATAGTAGGTACCTGGCCAAAGAATAACCACCTTTCCCTGCAATGCTTGTGGCCCTTGAAGGATGGTGTGTCCACTGGGAATGATCTTCATGCTGGCTCACAGCCTTTGAATAACAGTCCCACAGTTCTATAGTTCCAGCAAGATGTTCATATGTGCTCTGCATCCAATGAGGACAGAGCTCATTCAGAGTGGCATGTACATTTATTCACCTCTTCTCGAGGAAAATAAACATGAAACAAAAATCTCACAAAGGAATGGGCCTAACAACACATTCCTAAATTTGAAACTTGTCAAGCAGAAAATAGAAATTCTTAAAGGGAGGTAAATCTTGGGATGCCTGGGTGGCTCAGTCGGTTAAGCATCTGCCTTCGGCTCAGGTCATGATCCCAGGGTCCTGGGATAGAGTCCACATCGGGCTCCTTGTTCAGAGGGGAGTCTGGTTCTCCCTCTGCCACTTTCTCTCTCTGACAAATAAAATAAAATCTTAAAAAAAAAAAAACAAGGGGTGGGGGAGGAGGTAAATCTTAAGGAGAAGAAGAGACAGAAATGTCTCAGATGCTGAGTGGCAGAGGGAAGACACAGAGATCCGGAGTGGATCCAGAATGGGAATGGAAAGAGGAACGCAGGCTGGAATAAGCTCCCTGACCAGGTAGAAGTGAGGGGGAAATGCAGAGTCACCCAGCAAAGACAAAGTCAAAACATCTTAGTCCTTAAACATATGTCACAGAATCACAGAATCTCAGGGCTCGGAGGATTTTTCAAAGGTCATCTAGTCCAAAACTGACTTAAGTTAAATTAAATTGTATGGGAACCCAAAACTCAACAGGAATAAGTGTCAGCATTAATCAGAGGGAGGATTTTGTCAAGAATATTCACTTTGGTGTTTTTATCAGCATCCCTTAATAAAAACAGTCTACAAAAAAAGAAAGAAGCAGTACCAGGCCAGTTCTTCAGACATGGACATAATTTCAGATTAGAACAGCAACATTCAAATTAACCTGTAAATTGAGAGCGGCATTGCCCATTTCGGTGTCAGAGAAAAGGAATTTTCCTCCCTTCAGCTGATGCCATCGAAGAGTCTCTTTGTTTTCATTTTCTGTTGCAGCATAACAAATTCCCACAAACAGAGAGACTTAGCACCCCTTATTATCTCACAGTTTCTATGTAGATTAGAAGTGTGGACACTGCTTAGCTGAGTTCTCTGATCCCAAGTTCAGAAGGCTGTCATGAAGGTATATGTCTGGCTGTGTTCTCATCTGGTGGCTCAAATAAAGATGATTCCACCTGCAAGCTCCCTCAAGCTGTTGGTGAAATTGATTTTCCTGTGGCTGGAGGAAATACGACAGCTGCTTCTTCAAAGCCAGCAAAGGAGGAAGAAAGCTTTGCTGCTTTCAATCTCTAACTACAGAGAAGGCCTGGATCTTCCTTTAAAGGACTAACTTGATTAGGTCAGTTCTATTTAGTAAACTCTCCCTTAGTACAATCTCAAAGACAACAGAATGGGAACAAATACATCAGCAAAATCTGTACCCTTTGCCATATACATTAACATAATCATTGAAGTGACATCACCTTTGCAATGTTCTATGTTAAAGGCAACTCCCACGTTCCACTCAAGGAGGATGGATTATGAAAGGATGTGAGTCATCGGGATTCCCTTATGGTATATCTGCCATGCTACTTTACACCCAGTTCCTCTTCCTTTACACTTCCAGGGTTCTCATTTATCATGCCTAAATAGGTAAACTCATAATTTCTGAAAATTAAAATCATCTTCCTTTCTATTTCTGGAGTTTTTTTTCAAAATAAGGTAGAAAAGAATGACTGTTCAAAAAAAAAAGGCCAAAAAAATGAGAAAAACCAAGAAATCAACAGAGGACAGATTTAATTTCTCTGATATTCTTTGTTCTTTCCATTTCACTGCATAATCTATGTCTAAGTAGGCACACTGTTAAATTAAATTAATTATTATAGCAACTAATCACAGTTACAAAACATTGGTGATTTCATTTTGACCTGAAGTTAGCAACAGGAAATTTGAGAACAGTACTTTTCAAAGAGATTAGTCTAAGGGCTTCAACTAAGGGATATGTTGACATTTTGAAGGAATTATAGGAGGGCATGTTACCTCCAATAGCTGTAGAGTTAGACACTGAGGACAACTGGCCTCTTGCATTGTAAAAATCAAATTCCCCCCATCCATCCTTGCCTATGAGAAGTCACTGTGATCAGTTTCAAACCTACAATCAGGTTCATGTACAAACCTTACCATCCAATATTAATTAATATTGAAAAAAATGACATTGTGCTAAGCAAACCAGGCTTGATGGCACCATTCCATTTAGAACAGGGGCATAATTACATTTGTGAATACAGTTAAAACAAAGGATGAGTGCTTCAATATGATATTCATACTTGCTTAATACTGGTACAAAAATAGACAAGCATGTAAGACAAAAACACTTTAGTTTTATGTTTTTTCTTTTTGCCTATGATGTGTTCTAACACCTACTAATATGAGCCACTTTCAAATTTGATAAAGAAGATAATTTTAAAAGCCCCTAAAACGTACTTTGTAAAAATAAATTTGATGAAGTATCTCAAACAATTGAAATGCTAAAGACATCAATGGATTAAACATAAAATGTTCATCTGGTCTCTGGACAAAAACTTTCTTAACAGTGAAAGAAATCTCTAAGGAAAGAATCAATCAGTTTGACTACACAGACATTTAAAACTTCTAGCATAGAACACAACAATGTAAATTTTATTTCAAAAAATACGATCAAGAGCAAATATCCATAATATACTAAAACTTGAAAAATAGTTATGACATAAACCTCTAAAATTCACTGGCAAAAGATTAGCAAAGATTTAAACATGAAAATATTCAGTTCCAGTGATGATGTGAAGAAATGGAAGTTCTCACACACTGTTGGCAGGAAAGTGAACTGGAACAGTATTCCTATAAAGCACCTCGGCAAATGTACAATGTTCCATACTTGACAATCATCCGATCCTCTCCTCTTTTATTAATTGAGCCAAGAAAATTATCAGAAAGGTAGACAAAAATTTTTGTGCAAAGAGGTGAATGCATCATTGCAGTTCATATGGTGGTAAATTGGAAAGAAACTAAAGGTACAGCTTTGGGTGAATTTATCACATAACAAATGTGTCTAAAACATGTAAAGCCCTGGCAAAGTGTTAGGTACTGTGGATATAGTCGTGAATGAGACACAGTTCCTGTTCTCAAGAAGCTTACATTCTAGTGGAGGAGACAGCCAAGAGACAAAAGTGAATAATTACATTGTCAGAAATGCTACAAAGAAAACGAACCGGGTGGTGGGACAGAGAAAGAAGCCACCTGATGAGGTCTCTCTGCAGGGGGGATTTTTAAAAAAAATTTTTTATTGTTATGTTAATCACCACACATTACATCATTAGTTTTGGATGTAGTGTTCCATGATTCATTGTTGGTGCATAACACCCAGTGCTCCACGCAGAATGTGTGCAGGGGTGATTTTGAACTAAAACTTGAAATATGTCAATGGGTCTGTTTTGAGAACAGCAGCAGGAAGAGTGTTATAGACAAATGTAATAAAAGTGCAAGGACCAACGCACAGGTAAGAGTTTGATGTGTTAAAAACCACATTTCCAGGGACACCTGGGTGGCTCAGTCGGTTAAGTGGCTGCCTTCGGCCCGGGTCATGATCCCAGGGTCCTGGGATCGAGTCCCACATCGGGCTCCTTGCTCAGCAGGGAGCCTGCTTCTCCCTCTCGCTCCCTCTACCTGTGCTCTCTCTGTCAAAAAACCACATTTCCCAGACGCCCTTGCAAGCAATGCCTCACACATGACCTGTCTTATGAAACAGATTTAGAAAAACAACAGGATCAAGAGGAAGTTTTTTTCCAAAAGCTTAGTTGTGTCAATGCTTCTGTGAGCTTGCTATACCCGTGTCTCCTTAAAACACTGAATTGTACGAATGATGCTGTAGTTACCATCAGCCATAGAAAAACATATATGAAGATGACTAGAAAAGACGTAAGCCAAAGAACTAATGGTTTCCTAAGGTAGATGTAAATTGTGCTTTCCCTGCCTCACAGTTTTCTGTATCTTAAAAATATTAAAGGATTTTTATATTTTTTGTCATAAGGAAAGATTTGAAAAGTGCATGTACTAGAAATAGGTATTATTGAAGAGGGATGATAAATAAGGAAAAAATAGTTTATCTGTTCAGTAGAATCATACAAATAAATAATCATATCAAATAAATACATTTCTAAATAAATAAGTCATTTATTTGTTCGACAAGTATTTTCTGGGTGTCCACTCTGTGCCAAGCACTGGTCCTTGGTGTTGGGGGTAAAAGAAGAGACCAAAACAAACTGTAGTTGGTAACCTCTGGTGGGAAAAGCAGAAGAGAAACAAATAGCTCTGATTTCACATCAGATCGCTGAGAAACCAGTGTCTTCCTAACGATTTCATGAGGGCAAGAGGACAAGTTTTTCTCTGTACACTATGTGGGAAGCCAACCGGGGTATAGAGAGGGCACAGACTTCAAACATATCCTTTAGCCACCAAGCTTCCTTCACTTCCTCTTCCTCAACCCAGGCAGTCCTCTCCTCTCCCAAATTTGCCACCCCACCCCCCCTCGCTCCACCCCCAATCCCCTGCCCCCCACCCCAAACCCCCCTCCCAGCCACCAGTGTCTATACATCCTTTCCTTATAGAGAAAAGCTTAGTTCTCCCAATTATACCTCCAAATCCTTGATCTCTACTGAACAAACAAACAACTCTCTTTAAAATCCCAAATCCTTAGAAACTGAAAGCCTGTCATGTTTTCATGTCACACTGCGTAATCAGTTCAGAGTCAAGAGAGGTCTCAGGAGGCAAGAATCCTACATGTCACACAAGTCACAGGAAATCAGAAATCAAATGCAAGTCATAGGCCAAAAAGAAAAAGAAGACCTTGAACCTGAAGCAAATTTTGTCTTAGAAAGAGAGTGTCTTGTGTTTTCTGGCTTGGAGATGCTTTGTGAAGCCTGAGGCAGACAGTGGGTCTAAGTCGGCATGGTCCTATCTGAATGTACCGTTTGCCCATTTATGCACCTGCTCCTTCACCCTGAATATTTGGCACATCTTCCAAGTATTGCAATACCCTGCTGCATGTGGTCTTTCAGGTTGCTATGGAAAAAAAATGCCTACCATCAAAATCCCATCGCTATTCTGACACATAGTGCTCCAGAAACGTATCCCAAAATAAGCGAAATGAAGAAAATATGGCATGCTGGTTGACATATTTTAGTTTTGTCTTTAACAATCAACTAACATTTTGTTTTTTCTATCTTCAATGTCACAGATGTCATATAAAAGTAGAAAGACATGCCTCCTGGCATTTTGTCCGGAATCAAACCAAGGAGGACAGTTCAACACATCAGGAATGTCTTGTTTAGCTCAGCGGTGCATTATCACATTTCAGGACATCTGAAGTATTCTCAAATGTCCTTAGGTTAGTTCCACATTGAGCACGGTGCAGTAGGCCCATCATCAAAAGAATACTCACTTGGTAGGAAGACCCACCTCTTCAGAAGTAGCAGAGCCTCTTCGTAACAGATCTCTCTCATGTCCCCACTGCACTGTCATCCTGGGGCTGGCAGAAGCCAGGAAAGGGAACTCAGACACCGGTGCTCTGCTGCAGCAGAAACACCGTTCAGACCTGCAGACGGAGTCTCAGCAAGCCCACTTTCTGCTGCCATCAGTTTAATCGTCTCTGAAGAACCGGATGGCTGCCTCCTGAAAGTGCCCTTGTCCCTGTGTTCGGCGGTTGGGTAAAGCAGTGGTAGCGTGGCTTCTTCGAGACTTAGCGAGCAGGAGGAGGATGGTAAAGGCAGGGGCTGACAGTTCTTCAGGCCCATCCGGCCTTTTGTCAGCATCAGATGGTCATGGGAGGTAACAGGGAATTGAGAAGATGTTTTACCGCTGTGGGTCTGGGGACACAGAGGGGAATACCCACTTGTTTCCTTCATACACTACTCCATCGTATAAGAATGACCTGTATGTGTTGCATTAAAATAAAACACAGACGGTGCCCCACCTACAATGGTTGGACTTAATGATTTTTCGACTTAACAACAGTGCAAAAGCAATATGCGTTCAGTAGAAACCATACTTGGATTTTCGGATTTTGATCTTTACCCAGGCAAGTGAGAGGTGATACAGTCCTCTCCTGATGCTGGGCAGAGGCACTGAGCCTCAGCTCCCAGTTGGCCACACGACTGCGAGGGTAAGCAACCCATATAGTGATACCCCTTCTGTACCCAGACAGCCACTGACTTCCAGGACAGCATTCAGTGCGTTCCAGGAGACAGTCAACACTCTACTATAAAACAGGCTTTGGGTTAGATGATTTTGCCCAACTGTAGGTAATGCAAGTGTTCTGAGCACGTTTAAGGGAGGCCAGGCCCAGCTATGACGTTTGGTGGGTTACGTGTATTAAATGCATTCTCAACTTACAATGGGTTTATCAGGATGTAACCCCATCATAAGCTGAGGAAGGTCTGTACAAAAATAAAAATATTTTATACATCACATATTTTTCAATTTATCATATCCTTTTTAAATCTTTTACTGAGAATCACCTTTCCGGGCAGAGAAGCAGGTTATTTCCCTGATCAGGGCAAAAGGCAGGACAGAAATGCCATTCTCAGCGCTCAGAGGTTTAAACTTCTTTGTTTGGGGACATAAATGTCTGCCAGATGTTTTATATAAACCTTGTGGCCTAATATACATGCTAAAAAATCAGTATACAGTGAGATCCACGGTGTTAAATAATCATGAATTAAAAGAGCAGAGAGAGTGAGCACAAGGAGGGGGGGAGCAAATAAATAAAATAAAAGAGCAGAAACCCAGCTAAGCTCTAAATTTAAAAAAGAAAAAACAACACAAAGCCTTAATAAAAGCAGAAGAAAATATAAATTTAAAGAAAACAGATTGATAGACTGATGAAAATTAGTAAAATTGATCAATACATTCAATAATGTTATTTCAAATATAACCAAAGGAAAAGTAAAACTCAGATACTTATGAAGAAAAAACTAAGATCATATGGAAATACTAAAATTATTGTTGAAAATAAAAAATTAAATACAGATTAAAATATTTTTGCTACTAATAAAGAGCTTTATGGTAATTCAATGGTAACACAATTTGAACATTTTAACGTAACAAGTAATTTTGAGATAAAGTATAAATTCATAAGATTTACTCAGGAAGCAGAAAATATGAATTCACACTTGTGTGCTCAGCATCCACCTGGACCCAACACTGCAATTCCCCATAAGATCTGGGGAGCAAGAGGAACTGATATGAACATGAAATGTACGCTACCTACTGAGACATGAGTAGTAATAAAGATCCTTTGTCTCTGACCCAGGAACCTCCTGTCTTCTGTCAGCACCCATGAAACTGCCAGGCTCACTTGTTAGCTTGCAAGGACGCAAAAACTTCAGCTCCTTTCTGTTCTTGGCACTGTTATATTTTTGATCACCGGTGTATTCCCAGCACCAAACACGGTGCCCAACTTACACTAAAGCACTCAGTAAAGACTGCAGAAAACAATGATGTTACTAGAATAATATTTTTTTAATATTCATTATTTTAGTCATTATTATTCCCCTAAGTCCTCCAGGCAGAGTTAGACACAGCCTACATAGGATCGCTAGGGCATAAAGAACATTTCTTTCTCTCAAACATTTCATCACATTGTACTCCCTATATTTATTCACATATTTATATCTTTTGCTAGACTATGAGCTCTTCAAAGACCTGCACATCTAGTACATAGTAGGCACACTCAAAAAGTGTTCATGAAATTGATAAAAATGCTATTTACACACATTCTCCTACTACAGGAATCTTCATGTTCTTGACTATCAAAGCCAAATGACTTGGAGAGAAGTACAAATACCCTTTTACACGATTCTGCTGACAGTCTCTCTAATAGTAGAGACATTTTCTTTGTGTGAATGCACTCACTGTTAATTTTGGCCTTTTGTGAAGGTCTCAGCTTTAAATGTTTATAATAAATAAGTAGGCAGGCTTGGAGAGTTGGTAACAGCTTAAAGCACAGCATGAACACCCAAAATGTCTCTGTATTAAACACTTCATGGGGAGGTGACCTGCTGAACATTCTATTTTGCCCTCACCTTCTTCTACTTACATAGAATTATCCTTAATTGTACAAAAAGGCTGTATGATGCTGTTTTTTCTTTGACATTATGTGAATATGTCATTTTCTGCAAGTATAGTGCAGCGCACATTAGAGAAATTTGCCAGGTATATTTTCCCCTTAAACACAGATAAGATAGAGGCAACAGCTACTAAAGCAATGAGTCAGCCAGCCAGCTGTATCATCTGCCATATACGACTTTGGCTTCTTCAAATTCCCTTCCTGCAAAATAGGTACAAAAGGCTCCCGGCTAAGGTGGAATGTTCAAGCAACATTTTTTATTTCAGTATTTATTTTTTTAATACCCTCCCCCTCACGTAAAATGTATATACAGGACGTGTTTAGATTTGTATTTCTAAAATAAATTTGTGAAAATGCTGATTGTAAACACTAGTATGTAAGGATAAGAGCATTTTGATAATACTTTAATCCATTTGTAAGGAAATGCACAAAGCATTCATTTTATTAGTTAATGACATTTTACTGTGTATAATGTTACAACACACTCTTATTACCGTATTTGATCTCCAAAACAAACCTGAGATTTAATATAAAATAGTAGTTAAGATATTAGGCTTGGGAGTCAGCTTGTCATGTTCAAATCCCTCATGGACTTCCTCTATGAGAAGCCATGATTCCTTTCCATCTGCTTTGTGTCTCCACAAGTAACTCCATCAAGTCCTTGAAAGGATGAGCGGTTTTCTAACGAAAATAGATCTTTCTATTTTATTTAATGGCTCTATCCTAACCATAATGCTTTTGACAGCTCTCCTGGGAATACATCTTTATAAAGCAAAATGTTTTTAATAATTATTCCAACATTCAGCAAAAAATAGGTTTTCTCTTACAATTAGTTTTTTTTTAATTGGCTGTATCTTTTACAGATTGGAGGAATGCCCATATGTTTAGCTACACTCTAAGTTTCTCACATCATCCTTGCTTTACCAGGTCACATTAGGCTAAGCCGAGCACCAAGGTTAGAGCACTAACTTCAGGATTTACAAATACCCAGACTTGAATACTCTTCCTCTGCCCAGTGACCATCCACCATGTGCTGCTTGCTCTGCTACCCAAAGACTCTATTCTGTCACCTTTAACAGCAAAAGAGGACAGTCTCAGCACTGTCATTTGTCACCTCCCTATGGTTTTTTGCTGTAGAAGGGAGGATTTTTTCCCACCAGGAACAAAGCCCCCCAAAAGATACTAGTTCTCTGTTTCTAGTGGTTCCTTATTTTTTGATAAAGTTGAGATACATCCATCCCTCCAGGGCCATGTTAGAGGTCATTTCAGAGCTGCCCATCCGTGTCATATTCAACCATGGATAGACATGTGGCCTCCATTCGGGTAAAGGGTGAGTTCCCAACTCACCTGGAGTTCTTTCATTGGTCCCAGGCCCCATAGTAGGAACATGGTATGTTTTCCTTCATTATTTCAGAATATTACCTCCCCATTCCCTGAGGCTTGACTCTCAGCTCAAATTCTTTTCACATTGTTCCACAGGTCCAAGAGTCCCTTCTGGGCAGCAGGTACCTGGTGAAACCCCTAACATATTGCAGTGTCTGAAGGGGTCATGCAGATGAAAGCCTCCACCCCTGACCATTACTACGAAGTCTTGAAAAATAATGGGTTCACATATTTAGAGAAAAAAGTACTTAGAGCTAACTATTTTTTCTGGTATTCTGGATTCTTTTGCCTGAATCCTGATTTTTACCTCCCTAAATTTTACAGTATAGTCAGACCCTAGAGACTGTAAAATTGATTATCCCATATTTCTTTTACCAAATATGACATCTGGCAGGTTGAAAATAGCACTTGCTTCCAATTTTGTGCCAGTTTGAACAAACCACTGTCAGATTAATGCTGTTTTATTGGGTACACATAAAATAAGTTCCCAGGAGCACTGCATTTAAATCTGGGGAAGTAAATTGTTAAAGGATATGATCTGTTGATGGAGAGGTATAATGGAAAAAGATTGAGGAACAATCCAATTCATTTCACCTCATTCTCTCCCCTCTCCCAGGGAATGGCTGGTGGAGAAAAGAAACATCCCAGATCATTTCGATTTTTCCTTCTGTCTCAAATGCTGTAACCAGGCATATGAGAATCCGGGGGGAAAGAGCCTCTGACATTTTTACTAGTAACATTCTCTTTGCATTATGTCTTCTGGCCTTTCAGAATAAGCACTGTAGAAACAAATACTTTGATTTATTCATATTTGTCTCATCATTGTTAGCACAAGACACTGAATATTAACAGTTATCAAAAAAGGTATTTAATTAGTAAATAGATGAAACAGCCTATCTATGCCCAAATAATCAAATCAGCCATAAAAGTAGCAGTTCTTAAGAATCAGTTTCTAGTTCAGGAGACTCAAACATATTTACAACTATATCTTAGAAACCTAAAATGCCATTCTAAATGTTTCCAATGGAGGAGAAAAGGCTGATGTATGCCTGGTACTCTATAAATGCTTGTCAGATCATGAATAAAGGAATGAAGGAATGGGCACCAGACACTGGTTACTTTTGAAACAAGAGAGTGAGGTCAAAATTTGGGATGGGGCACATGGTTCCTGGTGTGGCTTCAGACTTCAGTGTCTTCACCTAAGAGTTGAACCTTTTAATAATGCATTATGCCTTGTGTGGTTTTGTGTGATTTTCTTAATCTGTGCTTTATTTAAGAACACAATTTTTTTAAATTGGAGAATAAAAATACTAATTTACATAAAACGTAAAGACTGTTAAAAGCTTTAGTATGTATCTTACATAAGGCCATCTGTCAAAGAGCAGCAATTTTTTTTTTTCAGCGTGTACTTATGAAATCCAATCAATCCTTAAATGATAGTGTCTCCTTGGGAGCCAGCCCACAATCTCACTTTGTTTTGCCCGCATCCACTTGATTCCACTAATGGGACAAATCTAAGTAGTCCTTTCTGGTCAGACAGATCACTGGAGCCCTTGGGGAAAGGGATAGATGAAGAGTAAGCAGAATGTAACGGGCTTACATTCGATCCTAGGTCCTCAGTTTCTTCATCTTTATGATAAGGGATTTCCAAAAATTAGATCATGAGGCACTTCAGGAAACTGGTAAGGCAACATACATCCTCCAAGCCATAGTTTGCTCACCACTGGTCTAGAGCTTGTCCGTCGGACAGACGTTGGAGAAATCCTGACCTTATGGAAGCCCAACAATGAACAATACAACGTATTTTATGTATGAAACCGACCCCAGTGGAAGGTAGAGCCCAAGGTCATACAGCACTTACAGATCTTTCAACCAGAAATTGTAAGTGGAGAGTGACTTTAGGGGTCATTGTGGGGTAATACAATTCTCCAGAACACTTGCTGGGTAATATCTAAGAGTCATTTGTCTTCGCACAAGATTTCACTTTGGTCTCCTACGAGCAGTGTATTTCAAGTGAGGATGTCAGTGTCAGACAGCTGGACTCTCACTGGGAAAGTGGTTCCTCAGTTTTGCCTAGAAACTGAATCACTAGAAGAATGGCAGGACACTGCATGCCACAGAGTCATACCCATCAGGACCCTGAGATCTAGAGGATGAGCTGGCCAAGTAGGGTTGGCAGCACGAGCAGTGGACGGCGGGAACAGCCTGACAACTCCTTCCACTATGGTCAACCACTATTATGAGTGCTCAGTAGACTCCAGGGCAGGCAGGAGTTTCCAGGAGGTTGAGCTGCCACAGAAAGACCAGGAACTGTGGAAGGACTTCCTACCATCTCCCCGTTTCACCTGATTTCCCTCCAAAAGAGTAATCAAATCCAGGCTACTTTAATGCTTCCTAGAACAGATTCCAGGACCTACAATATAAGCGAGGCATGACAGGCTGACGACATCCAGCCAAATGGCAGGAGACGAGAGGGGAACTCAAGTCAAACCAAACTCGGTCCCTGCCATGAAACAGAACCAGAGGCACCTGGTAATAATCACAATAATAACCACTGAGGTATATACCACTTTGCTGTTTAAAAATAACTCTTCATTATTATTTTACTTACTGTCAAGAAGAAGCAGGAAGAGCAATTAAGTTAAATTGTGAGCGATTTCAACTGGGTTATAAACGGGGGTAGGATTCCAAGCTTTATTTGCTTTTGTCCTAAAAAACTCCAAGGCATTTCCAGACTGGATACTGGAGTCGATTCAAATCTCTCTGCTAGACACGGAGTTTCCAGAGGACTTACGCATGTGCCCAAGTAGTTCTGATTATTATTTCTTTGGAAAAAGCTGTTGAAGGCTATAAATGCCATCACCACCAGGATGCCTCTTCTTCATCTGTGACTGATTGAAATGAAAGGTAAGTGTAGGGGATGCTCTGACCAACTCAACATTGGGAAAGGGGACCTCCTTTTCCAATAGGTAAATCTGCTTGAGTTCTCCCTACTTGTGAGAGATTCAGAAGGATTAATTAGCAAGTGATTTTCAAATTTTATGTAATTTGGAAGAATAATAACCTCACAAGAATTTCGTGGCAGTTGTTTAATATTCAGAGAGAACATTAAGCTCCCCAGAAGAAAGGATCCATACAAATATAATAATATAGCATAATGAACCTGATTGACAAAGAGCAACATGACATTTTTAACTTGGCGATGTTTTATTTAATTGCATCCTTATAAATGAAACGTTCACTTCCAATATTGGTCAGCAGGAATTTCACTACATTAAACACACTGTTATAAATAGGGATCCAAAGGACTCTGTTCATAACAATTCAAGAAAACAATTTATAAAGAGATACTTCATGATACATTTTATTGGACTTGATGCTAGTTAGTTGAAGCCTGCAGGCAATGGTGAAAAATTATCCTAACCATGACGGATCAAATAAAGGCTATTTTGAATCTACTTCTGTATCCTTATGGCTCTATCCTGAGAGACCACAGAGAATTTGAGTATCTAGTGGGCCTCTTTTGGTGAGTGGAATTGGTGCTTCCAGAACAAGCCTGCAGCCCAGAGATGGCATCAAAGGTAGGGAGGGGTGACAGGGGGTAACGAGGTCTAACAGCCTATGGCAGGAAGCTGAAACAGCAGAAGGTGGAAATGTGTTCCAGGCACAGGGTTCCATCCGAGAAACAAATAAAAATACGCAGACACCCAAGCCCTGAGCCACCTCTCATCTCTAAGTCTGTTCATTTATATGTGACTCACATTAAGAAGATAGGGACAACATGAGGAATTTACTGTCCAAGCCAGAAGTGGCCCCTCTAGATGACTTTCCTTGTTCTCTCTGATCTAGTTCCAAAATTTTGTCAAGGCATTTTATAATGAAAGTGAAAGGGAGGGGTGCCTGGGTGGCTCAGTTAGTTAAGCGTCCGCCTTCCACTCAGGTCTGATTCCAGGGTCCTGGGATGGAGCCTCTCTTCAGGGTTGGGTCTGGCGCCCTGCTCAGCAAGGAGCCTGCTTCTCCTTCTCCCCCTGCCCCTCCCCACTCGTGGGAGTGTGCACTCTGTCTCCCTCAAATAAATAAATAAAATCTTCACACAGAAAAAAGAAGAAAAAAAGAAAATGAAAGGGGAAACACAAACACAAAGAAAAGAATATTTCAGTGATAGCAGTCTTCTTTCTTGCCCCAGATAAAACCATTAAACACCGGACAGACTTCCCTGTAAAGCAGTCACCCTTGCAGCCATCTGTGCTATTGATACAATAATTTTTGCATCAGGTGCCTGTGTAATTGCTGGTGCAAAGACATGGGCTAGGGTTAAAAGAACAGTAGGACCAACAGGTGCAAGACCTAGCAATGGGGTAGAGGTTGTATAGCACAAAAAAAGGATATGGGGTAAATGCAAAAGGAGTCTGAAGCTCTTATTTTTGCAGATAGCCAGGGAATGACCAGAATGTAGTTAAAGACACAGACAATGCAAAACAAGCTTGTGCTGGGGGAGGACATTCTGGAACCAAGGCGAAACCCCTATCTGAAGCTCAAGGAGGTATGACTGGCAGTTTAGAAAGCTGACTCATACATCATAGCCATGCATACAAGTACACATCTGAATATATTATTTAGATCACCTTTCTTTCTTTCTTTCTTTCTTTCTTTCTTTCTTTCTTTCTCTTTCTTTTTTGGAGAGAGAGCGTGAGTGCATGTGTGTGCGGGTCTGTCTTTCTTTCTTTCTTTCTTTCTTTCTTTCTTTCTTTCCTTCCTTCCTTCCTTCCTTTCTTTCTTTCTCTTTCTTTTTTGGAGAGAGGGCATTAGTGCATGTGTGTGCGGGGTGTGGGAGGGGCAGAGGGAGAGGGAAAGAGAGAATCTAAGCAGGCTCCATGCCCAGCTCGGAGCCCAACTCAAGGCTTGATCTCATGACCCTGAGATCATGACCTGAGCTGACATCAAAAGTCGGACGTTTAACGGACTGAGTCACCCAGGCGCCCCAGATCACCTGTATATTTCTAAACAGGATGATGTTTCACCTCTTCTTAATTAATTCTCTTATTTTTGTAAAATCCTAAATCCATAATGAACCAAATTTCTTGAATTCTAAATGAATCTCACTGAATAATTCACGATAGATCTATAGACGTAAACTAACACAAATAGCACCCCTTCCCAAATGTCCTGGGGAAGCAAACCAATGTATAAAGGTATTTCACAGGTATTAAATGATATATAAAAGAATAATTGTCATGTATTATCTTTATACAAAAATATACCTCGTATCTCCACCCTAAGACACCCCTTACATAATATTTTAACAGTCTTGGCTATGCATTCTATTTGAGAAGTTAAAAAAAAGCAGACTTACATCTGCAAAGGAAATACAATGGTCACACTTTATACAAGAGAATTCTCATCACACACGTGGAAACTTAGGCCAGCCAGTGGAATTTCAAAGGAAATGTAAGTTGAAAGTGGAAACCATTCCCAACAGATGTCATATGAGGTCTCAGGTAGAGAACATTTTTTTTCAGTCCTAAATTAAAAGAACTGCAACAAAAATTTTAAGTGATGGATCAGATAAATTAAATTAGGATGTGACTATCAAGAGTACCAAATCATATGACTGAACGGAAAACCTTACTGACTGAAATCCTACAACAGAACCAGATGCTGTTGGAAAAACATCCCAGTCAGAGGTTGGCATCAAAATCTCCCCCCACCTCTACTGAAACTGTCAAAGTATTAAACCCTACATAAGGAACACTCGTCTTTGAACTTGACAGCAGGGAATTCTGCAGCTGCCTGAAAGGAAAATCTATCTCAGCTGAATTACTTTGAAAAAAGAGAGGAATGCTATTTCTCTCAAGGACTCCTTAACATCAGAATCAATTTCCAGATAATTTCTCTAGAGACCACTCAGTCATTATCCAAAGGGACCGCACCCTTAAGGGGAGCTACATGGCCACAAGGGGAAGTACGGACACCACACACTTGCAGCTCAGGAAGACGTGGGCCAGGACATGTGGGACACAGAGCGCCTTTGGGCAGGCCTTCCACGTGGCCGATTTAAATGAAAACGCACCACGCAGAATCAAAGTTTTTCTTTCATTTCCAGCTTAGCTCTATGACTAGTTTGCTCAATTACACAGAACTTCCGGAGTCTCAGTGCCTTCGTGGTTTAAGGGCCCTAGCCCACCTCAGTAGGAAAAATCAACATGGCAAGTACACACTTTGGGAATGGGGTAAGTATTGTGAGGAAAACAGAAGGGGAAAGAAAATGTCTTCTCCTTCTGCCAAAAACATCCATTTCCTAAAGCTGGTTCTGTCAACCGCTACCCGGGTGCATGCACCTTAGTTTCCTAAACTCTCTAGGCCTTAGATTCTTGACCTATGACTTAGGAATTTAAAAAGACTTTACCTAAAATGTATAATGTGAGGAATAAAATAATCCTTTTACAGTACTTACCTTATGCTTGCATATTTGTGGTGGTCAACTAATGTTAGTTATAATGAATATGATGCTTGTCAGGGGAATTTACTTACAGAGATAGACCACTTTACGTGGCCTCGGTTCTAGATTCTTCCATCCTATAAGGCCCCTGCCCTCTCTTTTCCCTCTGCATCAGAACTCCCATTGGACAGGCAGGTTCCAGAGCCTTTCCGACTGTGGCCATTACCTCCCCCAGGCTCCCCAGGACTGCCCTGGCTTTCTAGACCCCCTGGGCCGTGGTGACCCAGACTCCAACGCCCAGAGTGTCCAATCTTGTTACACAGATCCTGTTTCCTTCATTCCTCCATGTTCCTCTCTAGGCTTTTAAGGACGCCTTTCTTCAGGACAGCGCAGGAAGCTACACTAAAGTATCTTCACTGGATGAAGAGTGAGGACGTAGGTGAGGACAGCCGACCATAGACTCAGAAGAGGGAGAATTTGTTTTGTGGGAAATATTATTCAACATAATCAAGTCCCACATCGGGCTCCCTTTTCAACGGTCTTTAACATAGATGCCCATGGGTGATCACCACTATGCTAATGAAAATAATGGAGAGAAAGAAATTGAGGATGCAAGATTTCAGAGGAAAAATCAGATGCCCCTGACACTGATTATTGGTACTGGAAAACCCAATAAAATAAGAAGAGGAGAGACTTAAAAATACATTTCTTCTCTGTAGGTTATAACTAATCACAGCCATTCATGGCAAGCCATTTATCATTCATGCTAATTATCATGCAGCCCCAAGCACAATTATGTGTATTGTTCAGTATTAAAATCATAGGATCGGGATTTTTAAACTTGATGAAGCTTTTGAGATCACATAGGTCAAGCCACTCCTTTCACAGACAGGGATTTTGAAGTGTGAGAAGTTAAATGATTTGCTGGCTCCCAGAGAGGTGCTTAGGTAAAGGGAACGAACCCCAGCAGGGGGCTCCAGCCCTCTTGGCCACTGCCCGGTCTGGGAGCTTATCTACCTTTGAAGCAAACGGGATTTGTTAAGGGTATGAAATTTCATACTGATTACTCTCTGTTATTTTGCAACAGAAATAGGTTTTGAACCCTGACTTCAACATGTTAATTTTTAGATATTAGCAAATCATTCCAGGAGAAATGTTCTGTGAGAAATAGTAACTCTGAAATAATACAGACTGGGAAACAGAGATTTAGGGCAAGGGTGTCTGCATGTAGAGAAGTTCTGGAAACAGGCCGGTGGGAACATTAAAGAGCACTAAGAAAACCAACATAAGACAAACAAAGTTTTTGAAAATGTCCTCCTCTATTGCAAAACACACACTGTAAGATAAAGGATATTAACTTCTATCTAGATGAATTCCTTTGACCTAGAGTCATTGTCTCAAGATAAAGGGAAGTTATGCCTGTTAACGTAAACTATGTAAGTTTACCTACCCGAATGGGAAAGGTTCTTCCTAATCATGTCCCAGACACTGACCATGAAATCCCACACATCCTTGGTAGCTCCCAGTACAGACACTTTTAATCTTCTTCCACCTCCCTGACCTGGGCCCACCCTATGTGAGGTAGGCCCCCAATGCGGTATAACGCGAAAAGTACCCAAAAAATCATTTGCTTGGAAAAAGTCTTCCTTCCCTCTGCTAGTTACCTCTTTTTTTGAGCAAAAACAGCAGCTAGCCAGAATACTGATGTACAAGTAGCAACAGTACCATTAAGGAGTGGCACCCACATACAGATTAAGTCCTGAGGATCCTTGAAATGATGGAATGAGGACAGCACATTTTGATGAGAGGACTCCAGGGCGGGAGAAGAAAATTAAGCCTGGGGTAGAGGTGACTATGTTTATGTCTGCTGGAATACAGATAGGACATTACCTGTGTGGGGGCTAGAAACAAATGTGAGCTGTTTCACGGTTGTGCCAATAGCGGACTCAGTCCCTCCCATTCCTGTGACCTCAATATCACATATTGCTAGGGAATGGACACCAGGGCAGTTTGTCCCAGTCATCATTCCTGCTACTGAAATATTTTGGAGTCAACAGTCTTCCTAAAAAATTAATTTATTTGGGGCGCCTGGGTGGCTCAGTTGGTTAAGCATCTGACTCTTGATTCTGGCTCAGGTTATGAACTCAGGGTCGTGAAATTGAGCCCCGCGTTGGGCTCCACGCTGGGCCTGGAGCCTTTTTAAGCTTCTCTCTCCCTCTCCCTCTGCCCCTCCCCACCCCCAGGTCATGCACACTCTCTCTCTCTCTCTCTCAAAAAAAAAAATTTATTCGGAATATATATATGTATATATATATGTATATAAAGATTTTATTTATTGGTCAGAGAAAGAGAGAGAGAGAAAGTGCACAAGCAAGGGGAACAGCAGAGGGAGAAGCAGGGAGCCCGATGTGGGGCTCCATCCCAGGACCCTTGGATCATGACCTGAGCCAAAGGCAGACGCTTAACGACTGAGCCACCCAGGTGTCCCTTATTTGGAATATATGATTGAGAATTAAAAATAGTCAGAACCGGGGTGCCTGGGTGGCTCAGTTGGTTAAGCATCTGCCTTTGGCTCAGGTCATGATCCCAGGATCCTGGGATCAAGTCCCACATCGGGCTCCCTTTTCAGCGGACAGCCTGCTTCTCCCTCTCCGTCTGCCTGCCTCTCTGCCTACTTGTGCTCTATCTCTGTCAAATAAATAAGGAAAATCTTAAAAAAAAAAAAAATAGTCAGAACCTTCCATGCTTCCTGGATCAATTTATGGACCTGAAAGCCCAACTGAGGGTTCCAAACCTTTCCTGACCAGCTAGGAATATTGTCATGGGTACTAGAAAAGTACACCCCTTGCCTGTGTCCTTGTCATTCCCTCTTCAACTAATATGTTCCTACTTCCGGAGAGTATGTATCATACTGTTGTAATCACGCTGCATTATAAACCAATGTTAACTTACAGAAAAATTTAAAAGT
This sequence comes from Callorhinus ursinus, assembly GCF_003265705.2. Classification (NCBI taxonomy): domain Eukaryota; kingdom Metazoa; phylum Chordata; class Mammalia; order Carnivora; family Otariidae; genus Callorhinus; species Callorhinus ursinus. Next base: position 5,349,837 of record NW_027397069.1, read on the forward strand.
AGAAAGAAAACACTTAAAATTTTACCAACCCCACCCAGTTAGTAATTCACAGAAATATGAAATGTTTGCATCCATACCTTTCCCATAGTTGAGAGTTGAGTAGACATACAATAGTAGTTTGAGTTTTTAAAATTGATTGATTTTAAAATTGATTTTGTATGTATACATACAAAGCCTTCATATTTACCATTTTAATGACTATTATCACACTATGCTAATGTGCTATAAATTTATTTTATACTATTGAATAAATAATTTGCCTACAACTTTCACTACTTTAGGCATCAATGCATTAAGCATCTTCATGTATGTAGCATTTTCTCTCCTCAGGGTTATTTCTTTAGGATACAATTCCAGAGAGACTTTTATTGGCTCTAAGGTTAGCACTTTGTATGTGAGAAAGTGTATATGAAGCGTATGTAATATAGCAACACCAAACATAATACAAATATGTAAGCATATTTCTCTGTTAGAGGCATGCGTGTATCTATATATAGATGTGTGTAGAGTTATATAGTTATACACTCTGAATAGAGCATTATATTTTTTGACACCTTTCAAATTTTTACTAAAAAATAATGTTCATAACTTGACAATAATCACTTATTTATCAAGGAGGAAAACAAAATCTGAGAAATAGATGAATGGTCACCAAAACTTCAGTGCTATAGCTGATTTAGAAATGGAAGACAAACTTCATCTGAAACATAAACTAATTTTGAGACTTTGATAGGAAGCTGCATAAACTCTCTGGGTTTCAATTTTCTCATTTAAAACAGAAAAAAACAAACAAATCAAAACAGGAACCTCTAAATCCCCTGTTTGCTTTCTGGCTCTCTATTCATTTGCGTTATTATTTTAGGACTATAAATATACACATGTTGTATGTTACATCTTCTCACCATGGACGGTACGTAAACACTATGTCCCCCCCAAATACCTGAAATGGTGAGATATTTAAGCAAATGATACCGAAAGAGAAACCTAACTATGTGCTCTTGGGTTAAATGGAAAGAAACATAATCTGTTAAAACGTCTATATAAATCTAGCCTGGCAGATCTCTCAAATGGATCTGAGATTAGAAGCCAGCAACAGATGGCAACGTGCTTTGCACAAAGCCAATTTCTCAATAACCTTGAGATTTTGAAAGGTCCCCAAAGAAGTAAAATCAGATAGGCTCTTAGCTGGGATTGTCCTCAAGACAGATGAAGCTAATGGACTTGTGTCAAAGGAAGATGATGAGATCGATGTTCTACGGGCTTCAGTCCCCCATGTGCAAAGATATTTGCCATCAGGCATGTAGAATAAATCTTCGGGTGACTGGGAGGACAGATGTGGAAAATATATTGGCAGGAGGAGCAGGTGATGAAGGCCCAACTCACATATCAGTCGGGAGGAGTGCTGTTGTACAGCGGAAGCTTGTCCCGGACAAAGAGGAGAACGTACTGACGTCACTTCCCACCCACAGGTCAGAAACACTCCAGACCATGTAAGCGAATGCAAAATGTAAGTCTTAGCCAAAGACTCTCAAAACAGAATGTACTGCAGTGTCGAGGATCATAATAGAATACATAGGCATATTAAAATGATTTAATGGGAAATAGCTTAATTTTTTTTTTCAAAAAGGAAGTGAAACTTGGTATTTTCTTAAAGTTTCCCAGCCTTCATTAGGTTCACCACCCCTTATCAAATCATTGGATAGTGGGCAAAAGACCCAAAGGCAGGAGCTCCATTGTTACTAGGTAAGGAAGAGAAATCAGATAGCCCTTTATTTATGAACTACTAGATGTTTTCTTAGCTCAAGATATCAACTCCTATGAGTCAAAGTTTGAAAATTCTAAGGATGATTTGAAACCTGTTCGTTCCACAAAACCCATCATTTCCACCTCCCCCTGCTACTCAGTCATTCACCTATTTACTTATCTATTTATTGGTGCAATGAACTTTATAGCACACCTACCATGTGCTTCACAAAGGATTTCCTCCCAGGAATCTTGGGATTTCAAGCTCTGAGGAATTCTGGGAAAAGAAAAGTGGGACCAGAGACAGGAAGGTGGAGGAGGTAGATCTACAGAGTGCCTCCCAAGCGCCGCTCTCAGAATGTAATTCCACATAACCCTGACAGCCCCAGCCTCCTCGCAGACTCCCTAGACACTGCCCAAGGAAACCCAAACAGGAAATCAGTATCCACTGTAAGTTACCAATTTACTAAAAACTGCAATAAAGTGTGTCACCTCTTTACTGAGACAAGTGGATTTCTGGAATCGAAAAGCAACTCCATTTATTCTGCTCCCCTTTTCTCCAAAAATAGCAAAATCACCTCCTAAATGAATAACTGTTGAGCATGACCGCAAATACAGCCCTGTATTCGAAGCAGTTGAACTTCAAAAAGAAGGCCCTGTGTACATTTCCGATTCTTCCATAAGAAAACTGTTCATCCAGGTGACTCAGCATCTGTCATCTTATAAATCAGTTGAAAGACAAGTGAAATGTTTAAAATCATCAAAGGCATGTGTGGCCGAAGCAAATGTCAATGTATTAAGGAGGGAAAGTTGTTAGCATGAGTGTCCAGACACAGGTCCCCTACCACAGTTTGTCTAATCTTAGATCCCTTCAGTCTGAACAAAACTTCACAGCTTATACCTGCTTACTGCTTACATAAACCTTCTCATGATGAGAAAGCAAAAAAAAAAAAAAAAAAGAGTGAGTTAATTGGAAGCTCTCGGCTTTCTAAGGTAGGTAGTTGCCATGATGGGGAGGATCCAATGGCTTAAGGAGAAAGGAAAAGATGCTCGAGTTGGCCATCCTGCTGGCCTGGCAGAGGAGAATGACTGTGAAGGAGCCCAGGGCATTTTATTTACACTCTTTAATTAGAGACAGAGAACCAGACAGAGATTCATGAATGACACAATTCAAACACCTTTAACTCACAGTGATTTACATTAAAAATATTACTACCCTATGACCCAGCAATTGCACTATTAGGTATTTATCCAAAGGACACAAACAGTGATTTAAAGGGGCACATGCACCTCAATGTTCATAGCAGCAATGTTCACAACAGCCAAAATATGAAAAGAGCCCAGACGTCCATCGACAGATGAATGGATAAAGATATTCCACACAATGGACTATGACTCAGCCATCAAAAAGAATGAAATCTTGCCATTTGCAGCGACATGGATGGAACTAGAGGGTATTATGCTGAGCAAAACAAGTCAGTCAGGGAAAGACAAATATGTGATTTTTTAAAAATTTTTTTATTGTTATGTTAATCCCCATACATTACATCATTAGTTTTTGATGTAATGTTCCATGATTCATTGTTTGTGCATAACACCCAGTGCTCCACGCAGAATGTGCCCTCTTTAATACCCATCACCAGGCTAACCCATCCCCCCACCCCCCTCCCCTCTAGAACCCTCAGTTTGTTTTTCAGAGTCCATTGTCTCTCATGGTTGGTCTCCCCCTCCGATTTCCTCCCCTTCATTCTTCCCCTCCTGCTATCTTCTTCTTTTTTTTTCTTAACATATATTTCATTAATAGTTTCAGAGGTACAGATCTGTGATTCAACAGTCTTGCACAATTCACAGCACTTGCCATAGCACATACCCTACCCAATGTCCATCACCCAGCTACCCCATCCCTCACACCCCCCACCACTCCAGCAACCCTCAGTTTGTTGAGATTAAGAATTCCTCATATCAGTGAGGTCATATGATACATATGACTTATCTGATTGACTTATTTCACTCAGCATAACACCCTCCAATTGCATCCACGTCGCTGCAAATGGCAAGATCTCATTCCTTTTGATGGCTGCATAATATTCCATTGTGTATATATACCACCTCTTCTTTATCCATTCATCTGTCGATGGACATCTTGGCTCTTTCCACAGTTTGGCTATTGTGGACACTGCTGCTATAAACATTGGGGTGCATGTACCCCTTCAGATCCCTACATTTGTATCTTTGGTGTAAATACCCAGTAGTGCAATTGCTGGGTCATAGCATAGCTCTATTTCCAACTTTTTGAGGAACCTCCATACTGTTTTCCAGAGTGGTTGCACCAGCTTGCATTCCCACCAACAGTGTAGGAGGGTTCCTCTTTCTCCGCATCCCCGCCAACATCTGTCATTTCCTGACTTCTTAATTTTAGCCATTCTGACTGGTGTGAGGGGGTATCTCATTGAGGTTTTGATTTGGATTTCCCTGATGCCGAGCGATGTTGAGCACTTTTTCATGTGCCTGTTGGCCATTTGGATGTCTTCTTTGGAAAAATGTCTGTTCATGTCTTCTGCCCATTTCTTGATTGGATTATTTGTTCTTTGGGTGTTGAGTTTGATAAGTTCTTTATAGATTTTGGATACTAGCCCTTTATCTGATATGTCATTTGCAAATATTTTCTCCCATTCTGTCGGTTGTCTTTTGGTTTTGTGGACTGTTTCTTTTGCTGTGCAAAAGCTTTTTATCTTGATGAAATCCCAATAGTTCATTTTTGCCCTGGCTTCCCTTGCCTTTGGTGATGTTTCTAGGAAGAAGTTGCTGCAGCTGAGGTCGAAGAGGTTGCTGCCTGTGTTCTCCTTTAGGATTTCGATGGACTCCTGTCTCACATTTAGGTCTTTCAACCATTTGGAGTCTATTTTTGTGTGTGGTGTAACGAAATGGTCCAGTTTCATTCTTCTGCATGTGGTTGTCCAATTTTCCCAATGCCATTTGTTGAAGAGAATGTCTTTTTTCCATTGGACATTCTTTCCTGCTTTGTCAAAGATTAGTTGACCATAGAGTTGAGGGTCCATTTCTGGGCTCTCGATTCTGTTCCATTGATCTATGTGTCTCTTTTGTGCCAGTACCATACTGTCTTGATGATGACAGCTTTGTAATAGAGCTGGAAGTCCAGAATTGTGATGCCGCCAGCTTTGCTTTTCTTTTTCAACATTCCTCTGGCTATTCGGGGTCTCTTCCGGTTTCATACAAATTTTAGGATTATTTTTTCCCTTTCTTTGAAAAAAGGGGATGGTATTTTGATGGGGATTGCATTGAATGTGTAGATTGCTCTAGGTAGCACTGACATCTTCACAATGTTTGTTCTTCCAATCCATGAGCATGGAACATTTTTCCATTTCTTTGTGTCTTCCTCAATTTCTTTCATGAGTATTTTATAGTTTTCTGAGTACAGATCCTTTGCCTTTTTGGTAGATTTATTCCTAGATATCTTATGGTTTTGGGTGCAACTGTAAATGGGATCGACTCCTTAATTTCTCTCTCTTCTGTCTTGTTGTTGGTGTATAGGAATGCCACTGATTTCTGTGCATTGATTTTATATCTTGCCACATTACTGAATTCCTGTATGAGTTCTAGCAGTTTTGGGGTGGAGTCTTTTGGATTTTCCACATAAAGTATCATATCATCTGCAAAGAGTGAGAGTTTGACTTCCTCTTTGTCGATTTGGATGCCTTTGATTTCTTTTTGTTGTCTGATTGCTATGACTAGGACTTCTAATACTATGTTGAATAGCAGTGGTGATAGTGGACATCCCTGCCGCATTCCTGACCTTAGGGGGAAAGCTCTCAGCTTTTCCCCTTTGAGAATGATATTCGCTGTAGGTTTTTCATAGATGGCTTTTATGATATTGAGGTATGTATCCTCTATCCCTATACTCTGAAGAGTTTTGATCAAGAAAGGATGCACTTTGTCAAATGCTTTTTCTGCATCTATTGAGAGGATCATATGATTCTTGTTCTTTCTTTTGTTAATATATTGTATCACGTTGATTGATTTGTGGATGTTGAAACAACCCTGCAGCCCAGGGATAAATCCCACTTGGTCATGGTGAATAATCCTTTTAATGTACTGTTGGATCCTATTGGCTAGTATTTTGGTGAGAATTTTTGCATTCATGTTCATCAAGGATATGGGTCTGTAATTCTCCTTTTTGATGGGGTCTTTGTCTGGTTTTGGGATCAAGGTAATGGTGCCCTCATAAAATGAGTTTGGAAGTTTTCCTTCCATTTCTATTTTTTGGAACAGTTTCAGGAGAATAGGTATCAATTCTTCTTTAAATGTTTGGTAGAATTCCCCTGGGAAGCCGTCTGGCCCTGGGCTTTTGTTTGTTGGGGAATTTTTGATGACTGCTTCAATTTTCTTAGTGGTTATAGGTCTATTTAGGTTTTCTATCTCTTCCTGGTTCAATTTTGGTCGTTGATACATCTCTAGGAATGCATCCATTTCTTCCAGGTTATCTAATTTGCTGACATAGAGTTGCTCATAACATGTTCTTATAATTGTTTGTATTTCTTTGGTGTTGGTTGTGATCTCTCCTCTTTCATTCATGATTTTGTTGATTTGGGTCATTTCTCTTTTCTTTTTGATAAGCCTGGCCAGGGGTTTATCAATCTTCTTAGTTCTTTCAAAGAACCAGCTCCTAGTTTCGTGGATCTGTTCTACTGTTCTTTTGGTTTCTATTTCATTGATTTCTGCTCTGATCTTTATTATTTCTCTTCTCCTGCTGGGTTTAGGCTTTATTTGCTGTTTTTTCTCTAGCTCCTTTAGCTGTAGGGTTAGGTTGTGTATTTGAGACCTTTCTTGTTTCTTGAGAAAGGCTTGTATTGCTATATGCTTTCCTCTCTGGACTGCCTTTTCTGTATCCCAAAGATTTTGAACAGTTGTGTTTTCATTTTCATTGGTTTCCATGAATTTTTTTTAATTCTTCTTTAATTTCCTGGTTGACCCATTCATTCTTTAGTAGGATGCTCTTTAGCCTCCATGTATTTGAGTTCTTTCTGACTTTCCTCTTGTGATTGAGTTCTAGTTTCAAAGCACTGTGGTCTGAAAATATGCTGGGAATAATCTCAATCTTTTGGTAACAGTTGAGACCTGATTTGTGACCTAGGATGTGATCTATTCTGGAGAATGTTGCATGGGCACTAGAGAAGAATGTGTATTCCGTTGCTTTGGGATGGAAGGTTCTGAATATGTCTGTGAAGTCCATTTGGTCCAGTGTGTCAGTTAAAGTCTTTCTTTCCTTGTTGATCTTTTGCTTAAATGATCTGTCCATTTCAGTCAGGAGGGTGTTAAAGTCCCCCACTATTCTTGTAATGTTGTCAATGTGTTTCTTTGGTTTTGTTATTAATTGCCTTATATAATTGGCTGCTCCCATGTTAGGGGCATAGATATTTACAATTGGTAGATCTTCTTGTTGGATAGACCCTTTAAGTAGGATATAGTGTCCTTCTTCATCTCTTATTACAGTCTTTCGTTTAAAATCTAATTTGTCTGATATAAGGATTGCCACCCCAGCCTTCTTTTGGTGTCCATTAGCATGGTAAATGGTTTTCCAACCCCTCACTTTCAATCTGGGGGTGTCTTTGGGTCTAAAATGAGTCTCTGGCAGACAGCATATGGATGGGTCTTGTTTTTTAATCCATTCTGATAGCCTGTGTCTTTTGATTGGGGCATTTAGCCCATTTACATTCAGGGTAACTATTGAAAGATATGAATTTAGTGCCACTGTATTGCCTATAAGGTGACTGTGACTATATATTGTCTGTGTTCCTTTCTGGTCTACGCTGCTTTTAGGCTCTCTCTTTGCTTAGAGGATCCCTTTCAATATTTCTTGGAGGGCTGGTTTCGTGTTTGCAAATTCCTTTAGTTTTTGTTTGTCCTGGAAGATTTTTATCTCTCCTCCAATTTTCAATGACAGCCTAGCAGGATATAGTATTCTTGGCTGCATATTTTTCTCGTTTAGTGCTCTGAAGATATCATGCCAGTCTTTTCTGGCCTGCCAGGTCTCTGTGGATAGGTCTGTTGCCAATCTAATGTTTCTACCTTTATAGGTTATTTATCTCTTCTCCCGAGCAGCTTTCAGGATTTTCTCTTTGTCTCTGAAACTCGTAAGTTTTACTATTAGATGTCGGGGTGTTGACCTATTTTTATTGATTTTGAGAGGGGTTCTCTGTGCCTCCTGGATTTTGATGCCTGTTTCCTTCCCCACATTAGGGAAGTTCTCTGCTATTATTTGCTCCAACATACCTTCTGCCCCTCTCTCTCTTTCTTCTTCTTCTGGGATGCCAATTATTCTAATGTTGTTTCATCTTATCGTATCACTTATCTCTCGAATTCTGCCCTCGTGATCCAGTAGTTGTTTATCTCTCTTTTTCTCAGCTTCTTTATTTTCCATCATTTGGTCTTCTATATCGCTGATTCTCTCTTCTGCCTCATTTATCCTAGCAGTTAGTGCCCCCATTTTTTGACTGCACCTCATTAATAGCCTTTTTGATTTCAATATGGTTAGATTTTAGTTCTTTTATTTTTCCAGGAAGGGTTCCTCCCGAATATCGCCTCGGATTCACTTCTCCACACGTCCTACCTTCCAGAAAGTGGCCGCTTTTCTGTTCAGAGAGTTGTTGCTATTCTTCTCTTCGATCTCCTGCTGAGTTCGTAGGTGTTCAGAATGGTTTGATCCCTATTCAGCTGAATTCCTGAGACCAGACGAAATCCAGGTCTCCTACTCCTCCGCCATCTTGCTCCGTGCCAGTATCATATGATTTTACTCATATGTGGAATTTAAGATACAAAACAGATGAACTTAGGGGAAGGGAAGGAAAAATAAGATGAAAATAGAGAGGGATACAAGCCGTAAGAGACTCTTAACTCCAAGAAACAAACAGGGTCGCTGGAAGGGAGGGGGGTGGGGGAATGGGGTAACTGGGTGATGGACATTAAGGAGGGCACGTGATGGAATGAACACTGGGTGTTATATGCAACTGATGAATCACTAAATTCTACCTCTAAAACTAATAATACACTATATGTTAATTAAATTGAATTTAAATTAAAAAATGAATTTGAAGATATATAAGAGCAAATGACTGAGAAAGGGGCGCCTGGTGGCTCAGTCAGTTAAGCATCTGCCTTGGGTTCAGGTCATGATCCTGAGGTCCTGGCAGTGAGCCCTGCATCAGGCTCCCTGCTCAGCAGAGGGTCTGCTTCTCCCTCTGCCTCTCCCCCTGCTCGTGTTCCCTCTCTCTCTCAAATAAATAAATAAAATCTTTAAAAAAATGATTGAGCAAAAAAATCTTTAGAACCTTAAAAAAAAAAATCATTCCCATAGACTTTTCAGCCAGAAACTGAGAAAAATCCTACATCTACAATATGCAAGTACACCACTTATTAACAGTGGAGCCAATGTGAAAAGAAACTTTAAAGGTCTTTAGTAAACATCAACAAATGTCTTTGACTCTGGGGCAATGCTGATGCCAGGAGCACTAAGGAATTCCCAGCTTATCAACAGAAAAACACATTATTCAATGATGCTTCTCTAATGACCAAGAAACTCTGCTCCCTTTCTCTGCAGATCTGCCAGACTAAAATCTGAAGCAAGAAGATAAACAGAACCAAAGCTATTGCATTTGACTTGGCCTACATTTTTAGGTTTGTCATCTTTGGTCAGTACATTTATTTGTAGGGTAGCCTCTTCTCTGCACCCATTTACAAGTTCTTACCCCTCTGAAGCCATCACACCCCAGAGATACAAATCCCTCACGTTCTTCAAGCCCTGCTCACAGGGTACTCCTGTACGATCATCCCAGCCAGAATGAACGGTTTCTTGCCCTGTGCATGAACAGCAAATTAATCACCTCTCTGTGTACAGCATTATTTTAATCAGTCTTGGCTTCATGGGCTTCAGGGTTGGGCTACTCCCTCTGGCTTAAGAGGACTCTGCATAACAGCAGCTCCTTAAGTGTGTCTTAGCTTGGGCTGCTATAACAAAATGCCATAGACTGGGCGGCTTACACAACAGAAATTTCTTTCTCATAGTTTGGAGGCTGGGAGGTCCAAGATCAGGATCTGGCAGCTTTGTGTCTTGGGGAGGGCCCTCCTCCTGGCTCGGACATAGCTGCCTTCTCACCATATCCTCACAGAGTGGAGAAGAGAGCTCTAGTGTCTCTTCCCCTTCTAATAAATGGGCACAAACCCATCATGGGGGATCTACCCTCATGATCTATTCACCTTCCAAAGGCCCATCTCCCAATACCATCATATTGGGCGTTAGGGTTTGTTTGTTTGTTTTAAGATTTTATTTATTTATTTGAGAGAGAGAATGAGATAGAGAGAGCATGAGAGGGGGGAGGGTCAGAGGGAGAAGCAGACTCCCTGCCGAGCAGGGAGCCTGATGCGGGACTCAATCCCGGGACTCCAGGATCATGACCTGAGCCGAAGGCAGTCGCTTAACCAACTGAGCCACCCAGGCGCCCGGGCATTAGGGTTTTACCATGAATTTCGAGGGGACACAAACTTTCAATCCATAACAAAATGCTAACTAAATTGCATGAAACACATTTCCCTTATTAAATGCTCCCCTCGCTGCAAATAAGGGCTTGAGACAAAACTGTTTTTCACTTGTTCTAAAAGCTAGCAATCCACACACAAAGACCTTTCAGTCCACATCTGACTGGTTTCTATTTTTTAACCAGAGTCAGACAAACTGAATGTTATTTTATCCATGTGCTTCTGTATTTCAGTGTCCTTTGATGTCACTGACCTCATCCCTAGTAGCATATTCAGGCTTTTTTTCCTTTAGTGTGAAAAGAACAAAACAGAAGTTCACTAACTCCCTTTGTTCACAATGGATCTTACCAGATATCCCTGAAAAGTCTACTGCCCTAACGTTATTTCCATTCACGCTTTGCAGAAAACTAATCTTTCTGTAACAGATGCAAGGACTGGCATTTACAAACAATTATTCTGCACGCTGTTGTTCCAGTATATTTCATTTAAAATATTACCCAATGTTTGTTAATCCCCATGATGAGTCACCTTACATTATTTCACCTAATTTTCATAAGAACACTGTGAGATTATTTCCATTCTTCCCATGAGAAATAGGCTTCGAAGAGGTAAGATAACCTGCGCCGTGTTGCACAGCGAATCCAAGGGAGACAAGATTCTATATATCCAGTATTTTTCTAACCCTGAAGCCCATAAACATTCAACTACACCATCTGGTCTTTCCAAGTCACATGCCAAAGCACTGAAGGGGAACCGCAACATATTGAAAGATATACGCCATGTGTTAATAGATGAAGAGTTTCACAAAAATTTAATGGGTGGAATTTGGGGGGGAAAAAAACCCTGTCATCTTAAAGCTATGTATAGATTACATCTCAAAAGAAGTAGAATTTGATCCCTACTTTGGAACATGATTTTTGTTTGTTTGCTTAGTGTCATTAATTATTGCCCAAAATCCTGTAAGGAAGAAACATCATGATCACTGTTGTCAGAACACACGTAATGCTTATCTCAAAAGGTTGCAGTGGGAATTCTGTTAGCAATATCTAGGATACCTAGCATAATGTCTGGGCACACAGGATCTGCTAAACGAATAGCACCCTCAATTAAAATGTCCTATTCTTCAATGTGGTATGTATACACAATGGAATATTATGCAGCCATCAAAAGGAATGAGATCTTGCCATTTGCAACGACGTGGATGCAACTGGAGGGTGTTATGCTGAGTGAAATAAGTCAATCAGAGAAAGACATGTATCATATGACCTCACTGATATGAGGAATTCTTAATCTCAGGAAACAAACTGAGGGTTGCTGGAGTGGGGGGGGGGGGGGGGGAGGGGGTGGCTGGGTGATAGACATTGGGGAGGGTATGTGCTATGGTGAGTGCTGTGAATTGTGCAAGACTGTTGAATCACAGATCTGTACCTCTGAAACAAATAATGCAACATATGTTAAAAAAAAAAAAAAAAGAAGAAGAACATAGCAGGAGGGGAAGAATGAAAGGGAGTAAGTCGGAGGGGGAGACATACCATGAGAGACGATGGATTTTGAAAAACAAACTGAGGGTTCTAGAGGGGAGGGGGATGGGGGGATGGGTTAGCCTGGTGATGGGTATTAAAGAGGGCACGTTCTGCGTGGAGCACTGGGTGTTATGCACAAACAATGAATCATGGAACACTACATCAAAAACTAATGATGTAATGTATGGTGATTAACATAACAATACAAAAATTTTTTTTAAAATGTCCTATTCTTCAGCTTATAGACAAGGAAGGCTGTCAGGCAGGTTTCAAAGCTTTTACATCCTGACACAGATCTTAAAAGGTTGAGCGGAGTCAGTTTAAGTCTTCCTAGTTACAAAGCCTATAACCTCGGGGCATCCGGGTGGCTCAGTCGGATGAGCATCAGACTCTTGATTCCATCTCAGGTCGTGATCCCAGCGTCGTGAGATGGAGCCCCACGTCGGGCTCTGTGCTCAGCTTGGAGTCTGCTTGAGATTCTCTCTCCCCCTCTCCCTCTGCCCCTCCCTACTTAAAAGTAAAGGAATGAACTCTGAAATGCCATCCACTCTTTTAAGTCAAGATGTAGAGTCTGCTGGATGTATATCAAGCTAAGAACTCTACTTCCTTTAAAATGACACAAAAGAATGAGCAGTCTGCTCTGAAAAGACCATGCCTTCCAATACAGAAAGCTACTGCTCATTTGACTCCAGCCTCTTTTGTAATGACATACTCTCCCACATGCCCATTGCAAGGGCCAGCTCCCTGGTCTGAAAGGAATGGCTTGTGTAATCCAAATGTCAATATCCCCATTTCCTGGGGCCCCCAGTCAATTTCCGCCTCTCCTATCCCAGCCAAAGCCCACTTGATTTCCTCCTCAAAATCCCAAAATTTCTATTATCACCACCCCTGTGGTCTCAGCCTTTCTGCATGGTTGTGTGCAGCCCATCCTGTGCCAAGTGCACACTGAACATAAACCTAGTTAACCATTCATCTTTCTAGGCACCATGTGAGTTAGGGAGGTTAACCCTTCCTTCCAACTTGAATGAACAGGAAGGAAATAAAATGTGGAAGCTGAGATTGGATATATTTCTGTAAGTTCCCCACATTCATTTCCTTGAAAAGTATACAAATTCCTTACTTTAGGCCAGTGCTTTGTCCCAGGATGACAATTACCTGGTACACGGGTTCAATAGACACATTTATAAAATGCACTTCTCCAGAAGAAGGGTTTAGGAACTGAAGACAGAAAAACACCGCAGCTAATACCTACAGTCACCCAAACTTGGAAAGCACAACTGAAATAATTTAACTACACATTAAATATATTTTTAAAAGAATTTTTTTGCAAACATAATTATAATTGCCAACTTTATATTTTCCCTGCCAACTTTTCAACAATTGCAAGCATATTTTTAAATCCTTCTAATTTCCTCTTTTTTAGTGATGTTGGTGCAAACTGCCAATCCTCTATTTTAGCAAAAAGGTTGGTAATGTGGCAGGTTTGGTTTTATTTTAGGTCACAGTACAAGGACAAGCTGTTATCAACAGGCTCCATATAATTTCCTGTGCTCCTCAAACGTTTTCCAGCAACTGACCTGACATGGCTCAAAATTAGCTTGAGCAATTTGACAGGATCACAACACCTGCCCTGGAGCTCTAACTACACATTTCTCTTATGAAATTTAATGTGTTCAGGTAATGTGCTAAACTTGCACATTTTATCTATTAAAGATATAGTCACAAAAAAATAAGACAGGTTATCAAAATCACTGGGACTACCCTGAAGCAAGAGATATTATGAAAAGATATCATAAAGAATATTTTATTATAATAATGACCTTAAAGATGTATTTAGGTAGTTCTTTACATATTTTTATATATATTCTTCCCCATTTGGTTGATACAATTTAGAAAGCATTAAAAAAAACAAAAACAGGCGACACTTGAAATCTACAGAATGACCATTTTTGTGTTAAAATGAACCTAAGTAAAATGTGGAACACTGGATATGTGCTTATGTCCCTTACAGTGTTTAAACATGCATTGATTAAATAAACGAATAGTAACATAGCCAGGAGAGAATAGCAATTAGCATGAATGATTACCATTATTACTATTTTACAATATTAAACGTATATTAAATAGCTTGTGAAGTTTTATTTTATTTTTTTTAAAGACTATTTATTTATTTGACAGAAAGAGACACAGCGAGAGAGGGAACACAAACAGGGGGAGTGGGAGAGGGAGAAGCAGGCTTCCCGTGGAGCAGGGAGCCCGATGTGGGGCTCGATCCCAGGACCCTGGGATCATGACCTGAGCTGAAGGCAGAAGCTTAACGACTGAGCCACCCAGGCGCCGCGCTTATGAAGTTTTAAAGCTGCAAGGGGTCTAGACTTTAAAAATATTAAAACCCATGTTGCACTATTTACCATTCCTCTCATGCTCTCTCTCTCTCAAATAAATAAAATCTTAAAAAGAAAAGAACACACTTTGAGAAACACTGTCCTAAGTATTTCATTTCAGTGGGCTGGTAAATTGTAATTTTTTTCTCAAGTATGTTTGGGTTGGGTTTTCTATTAGTTGGACCCCAAAAAGTGTCCTACCTGATACACCGATGAGTATCTGGAAGACCCCTGCCCACTAAATAAGCCTGAATTACTCCATCTTAGAGTTTATACATTAGAAGCATATGAAGGCAACTCATGAGGCAATTATTAGAATTACATACATCTCATAATATATTTAAGGGTTTTACCTACTTTATTCTATGCTACAATGAAATTTCATAGCATCTTGTAATCAAATATCGGAGGTACACAAAAACTAATACCTAGATTTCTTTTCTGAATAACAGAAAGTTTCTGATATTTTCATGTGGAATTTTATTTTGATGAACTTAAACTGAAGCTATTTTTACATAATAAATATAATTACCAAAACAGATCTGATTTTACTTTGGATAGAGGAGAAACCTTACACGTACAAGTTGCAACTAGCATTTGTTTAACATACAACCCATAACTTAATTTCTCATTCATCTTTTGCAATCCTCATGAGAAATGGTTATCCACGTCTAAGAAGTCAAAGTGTCCTAGACACCCCAAAATAGAAATATGTATTTAAGTAACTAGAAACTTACCTGGATGTGGTAAATTTGTGTAGAAGTCATTAAATTTTCTAGTCTTCTGGGTCTTAGTGCTCATTTATTATGGGATAAACCACAATCTTTGGGAGGTGATGTATCCTTTGGCCATCACTGGACACCTTCAGATGGCTGTTTTACAAACCATTGTTCCTGCTCCGTTTGCCCTCAAAAACATTCCCTTCTCAATGTCCTATGGATGTCCCTGACAGAGCCCCTGCTACTCTCCCAGGTGGCAGATATTTGAAGTATTTAACCAGGAATGAGGAAGAAGCACCAGTGCTGAACACCAAATGAAGGCAGGAGTTCTCTGGTAAGCAGAGACTTAACCCTTTCATTTCCAAGCAGGAAGAGGCCCAGGTGTCTCTGAGGGAATGTGGGGAGGGAGGTTGCAGGACTTGGAATATTTGGAAACCAGTAGGACCACAACAGTTTACATTTACCGAATAAGCCTTGCCCCTACCTCCCCAGCTCCACCCTCAATTCCTGCCAATTCCATCAAATCAATCTACTGAGCAACCTCCTACCTTTTGCTTTTTCTTTCTGTGGTCACCACCATAACTCAGAATATTTTTAGTTTTCACCATTGGCTATTAAAATAGCTTTCTCATTGTTCTGTCCACTTAAAGACTTTTGTCTTTTCATTTATTGTAAGATCAATGTCCCTGATATTTCCATCTGGAAAAGCCAATCTCTGCTCACCATTATCTGCCAAGGGCTGTCCACTGTCATTTTTTTGGTACTGAAAGGCTCCCTATGAGCTGCTCCCAATTATCTCTGCAGACTTCTCCCTGATAACTCCTCTGAAAGCACCCATTGACCTAAGCGAGCAAGACCAGTGTCCATGACGTTCACCTTCAGATTTTGCTTATTTCCTCCCTCTGGCTGGAATGCCAATCCTCCCATATCCACTAGTTAATATCTTCCTTATTTTCAAAACAGCTCAGACTCCTCATAGGCATGCCACTTTGTACCTCTTTAATACTGCATTATACTATATTTCAAACCTACCCCTCCATTTCCTAAGAAAAGACTCGTATCTTTTCATCTGTATAGCCCCTACAGCTACCAGTGCAGAGTCTAATTCATAGTAATTGCTTAAAAAATACCTGGTAATTGAAGATAAAAATGACATAATAATTATACACATACAACACCAATATGTACATCTTCTGTTTTATATCTTTACATATAAATTCTTGGATCTTTATATATGAGAAAGCAGTCCACTTTCAGAGCTTCAATTTTTTTTTTAAGATTTTATTTATTTATTTGTTTGAGGGGGTGAGGAGCAGAAGGAGAAGAAGAGAGAGAATGTCAAGCAGACTCTACACTGAGTGTGGAGCCCAATGTGAGACTTGATCTCATGACCTTGAGATCATGGCCTGAACTGAAATCAAGAGTCAGAAGTTTAACCAACTGAGCCACCCAGGCACCCCCAGAGTTTCAACACTTAAAGATAGTGACTAATTTATACAGATACACTTTCTAATAATTACACACATATTTTTGTCAAAGATATTTATACTCATCTGGACTTCCAATAAAACTAAGTATTTTGAATTTCAAAATCAAAGTTTATGAAAAATTAATCCCTAAAGGATCTATAGTCCTCATTAGACAGGAAATACATTCTCTATTAAGTTAATGATCTACCTAACGGTGTTGTCAGTTTACAATGGTTGACTGACCAATCAATGGCTGTGGGACAGCTCCCAGGATCTAAAACTGTTTACATTCTCTTTTCTTCTTCAATAAATGAATTCTATTGTAGTTTAAAATCTGAAAAACAGAAATCTCAATAATATCAAATATGCTGACTGATTCCACTGCTCTTCTGAAGTTCTCAGAAGATAAATTCCAAAAACAGCTTATTCAAGTAACCAAACACATCATTCTACATAAAACATTCTTTTAAAGTAGAAAATGTATGAAAATTAAAGCGAGTAATTTAGCAAAAAGTAGGTAAGTGGCTTACTAGGTGTGATATGAAAACAGACAACTATTAACCTGCCTCATGACATAGATCAATATTCTGGTTTTCATAAAACCACTGTGTTTTATAGCATTTGGAGCATGCATTTATGCAAAGACCTGCTGAAAGACGTCATAAAATGACAGATTGGGTATATTTAAATACAGTGGAAAGAAACACTTCCCCTTTGACTCACAGGACATTAAGTCTATATTTAGGGAATTCATTTTTATGAGATTTTCTTATGAATTCCCTCACTAGAGATTAGCTTCTGGATATATTTTTGCTCTTCTCTTTTTAATTTTCTTACCCCTTCAGAAAAATCAATATAAGTTACTGTATAATTAATATGGTTACATTTAAAACTGAAACATTTACCTCCAAATTAAATTTAAATATCAGATATTTATAATCACATCAATCAACGAATTTCACTGAGGAGCCATGACACTGGAATAACTATGTCAAATCTTGTGGCTGATAGAATAATTGCTGTCAACAGCTGAATCCCCTTCCGCCCTGACACCTTGCGGAGTCCAGGAGAAGGCAGGGCACAGATACGGGGCTTGACCATGTCACTCCTCTTGCCCAACAGTGCGTGGACATAATGTGCAGGTGACCCAAGGCCTTAAGGAACACTGAGTATTTCCTAATCCTCTAGCGGTTCTGTGACCCACCACGACAAAAGCATACCCCGCCAGCATAAGAATAACATGGAGCTCAGCCCACACCCTGGAATCCAGCCTTGCCCAGCTGAGTCATAGCTGAACTACACACCCAAGAGGGAGGAAAAAAAGATGGGTTTTGGTGTTTTCTGGTAAGCCACTGAATTTTGGGGTACTTTGTAATTCAGTATTCTTGCAGCAATAACAATGAAGTCCTAAGAGACAATATTAGAGAAAATGCACTGCTGCCCTTGAGGAGTGCATAATATAATTGCAGTGATATGGGAGGGGCCTGATAATAAGACCAAGAACAACAGTAAGAATAGCTGCTGATGAGCGATTACAATGAGCCTGGGCTTTTCCTGAGTCTTTACTCTCATAATAATACTTGGAGAGGAGTAAAGAGAGGCATGGGGAAGTTAATTATTACCCTTCTCCTTCAATACCCTCGCTGTTCTGCCTCTCACAGTTTTGCATGTGGAAAAAGCACTTGGTTATTGCGGATTAATACTGCACATACTCATCAGAAATCGCAGAAAAGGAATGTAAATATTCTTGGGCATCTGTTACCTGGTGGCACTGTGCTAAATGGTGTAAGTCAATACAAGAGTGATTGATGGCACAGCTTTTGTGTCGGACAAATATGATCTTAAACATTCCATTTAATCTTTCTCAAGCTCAGCTCTTTGTCTTTAGAATGGCAAGACGACCCACCCAGTAGGTTTACTGTGAGAATTTAACACAAGAGGCATATAGCAAATCCTAAATAAATAGTAACTGTGTTACCATTACCTTCTCTCGATTCCATAATAACACTATGAGATCATTACAATCAAACAGACATTTTTTAAAGTGTGTCCCATATAATGTTGCCCTTTTAGAAAGGAATTATTTTCCAAACCACCATTATTTCCTCCAAATAACCCCATACACATCATTCACCAGTGGTTACTCCAACTCATGCTCGGTTCTCTCATTAGTTTGACTAGTTCTGTTCCACATAGAGGGCAGCAGAGACTGTCGTGGTTTTTGATTTGACTATTATGGTTTTGATATGGCTTTTGATATTTATTTTGGGGGTATACTTCAAGACGTGCACAACAATTCTTTTATTATATTTTCACAGGCTATGTGCCGACAGTTGGGAATTTAACAAACGCCAAGTCTACTTTATAGAATGTTCATGCCTATATTACAACAGCATGCAGGTATTGTAGGCATTGGGCACTCATTAAATAATAATTTATGAGAGTGAGAGTTCTTAAAATTCTCAGAAAGTAAAGCTTTCAAAGCAAGTGGAAGGTCATAGGACGACTCTCTGTAGTGGCCAACTGTCTGAAATGAAAATCTTTCCACCCCTTTCCTGAAACAGAGGACACTGGATTCAGCACCTGCTGCTTTCTGATGGCTCCAATCTCCCAGCTACCAATGCCCTGTCATCTGTTTGGAGATGTTTAATAAATGCTCGTTGAACTTAACTGAAGCTCAGAGAAGCCAAGTGACTTATGCGAGGTCACACAATAAGTAACAACAGTGGAGAAAAAACAATTTGTTTTGCTTTTTAATTCTAATTCCCAGGCACTTTCCAGAGCAGTGTGCATCTGCATTTCCATCCTATGCAAACCCGCTCACTTAGCTTTCCCAAAGGAAAGATGACTAACTTCAATAGAGACTATATTATTAACAGATCAGTGCATTGCCACTCTTAAGTCTTTTTTTTTTTTTTTGCCACTCTTAAGTCTTAAAATTCTACATCTAGCATATTAGTGGGTATTAGTAGGGATGAAATACAGAAGTAGAATTTCAAGAATCCTAGGCAGATTGATGAGTGACATACCCACCTCCGAAGAGTAAAGTACACCCTTGTGATGATCCAGTCAGAACTGTTCACTTTTCTATAGACACTTGTCTTCCCTCTGCACTTCTGCTAATTCCCATTGGTTTGTTCTCAAAAATGCTATACATATATTAAAAATTGCATGTTATTTGAAAGTCTGGATTTCATATTATGAATAATTTTAGAAGAGCAAAAGATAATCTCAAATGTGATTTATTCTTTTTTTTAAAAGACTGACTTATTTATTTGAGAAAGAGTGAGCACGGGGCAGGGCGGAGGAGCAGATGGAGAGGGACAATCCCAAGCAGACTCCCCACCAAGCGCAGAGCCCCAAGTGGGGCTCGATCCCACGACCCCAAGATCATGCCTCGAGCCGAAATCAAGAGTCGGACACTCAAGGGACTGAGACACCCAGGTGCCCCAAAATGTCATTTACTCTTAATAGCCAAAATACCACTAGTAAATGTCCATGAAAGTAACAAATACATATTCAACTCTCCTATCTACATTTTCTTTCATTTTTATAGACCAGGAAAATCAAAGGTTATAGACAAGTTTCTCCCCTTGCTGACTCTGGAGAATGTTTATTTTGATAAGAGTTGGTGCTAAATGCAATCGCTCTAAGAACATCAGTTACAGCTGAGAGAAATGCTTTGTTGGTATGACAGTTAGTCCCAGTGCTTTCTGCTACCCGGACTTCTTTTGATATTAAATGAATAAAGTGTTCTTCTGCCCAGTACTGGAGCTTTTAGGTGCATTATCTCTGGCGTAAGGCAGAAATGAGAATGAAAATATGCTCTTCCAAGAAAAAAACCAACAGAAGATATATTTTTACATATAAAAATGAGGTCCTTCAAAATTATGTTATTTCAGGACTCCAAGTTCATGAAAATATTCTCCCTAAATGTGTGGTTTCAGGACAACTTTAATATGCTTAAGGAGAAGCCTCCTACTGATTTGGGGGGCAAATTTTTCTCAGGGTTCCTTAATACGATAGCTGGAGAATAACAATTTTGACTACCTCTTAGAAGTTATATAAGAATTGAATGAATTCATATGTACAAAGATATCTTCCAGCAAAGCATACTCAAGTAGAAATAGATATTTTCCCATTATTCTTGTGTATTACTAACACAGCATTAACTTTAAGCTCAAATCCATCCAAGCAGGCAATTGAAGTCTATCCAGGACACAGCTAGAATCAAATATTTTCCTTCTTAAAACAAATGAATTATTTCATGTCAAGATGACTCTTGGAGCTTATATAACTAATGATGTTGACCAAGAAAGCAAAAAGAAAAAAGAAAAAAAAAATCTGTAACTTGTCTTTCGTATTTTGGAGAGGAAAAGGCGTAAGTGGCCAAGTCATTTTGTTTAGAAAAATAACTAGTTTTGTCTAACTATTTTGCACAGCAGAAAATGATAGCTTTGAAAGAGCAGTAATGGCCAATAAGGAAATGCATTTACCATGTTTTGATTTTCTGATTTTGGCTCCTTACTCTCTCCCATTGACTAAATCATGATTTACAGTTAAGGCCTTACCTAAGAGAAGTTTCAAAGCAATATCAAAACTCATTGACCTCTTTTAAAAAAAAAAAATGTTTTTTGGCCTGCCTTTCCCCAGGAAGTATCCAGATAAAACAGTAAAACAGAAAACTAGAGTGGGTAACTATTTACTTGGAATAATTTGATGCTTGAACTAGTGACTATATACAATTAGGATGATAGGCTCTTAGCAGAGAAACTTGTCTTACAGCGTAAGTTAGGACTGAGATGACACAAGGTCAAGCCAGTGAGCAACCTTATAAAGATCTTATTTTTCTTTTCCCTTTATAAAGCCATCATTCTTCTACTCAGCCTTAAGTAAGACGATTTAGAATAGACAGAAGAATGAGTTCTATTACAAAATATAGTTTCTTATTTGCCAGGAAATGCAATCCTTGAAAAGACAAAGCACTCTTTTCCAGAGAAAATGAGATTTGCAACCTCTTTGCAGCTCTCTATCTTTATCAATTTAAGAGTTAATGGAAAATAGTTTGAGAATTTACCCATGCGGGGGTAAATCCCGCAGGTATTCTCAATCTCTGCTGTACCATAGTTCTCCTCCTCTACAGATGTGACTCTTGACCTTGACTACCACACCAGGCTTGGGATCTAAATTTCCCTAAGGACAAAGGTTTCAGATCTCCCAGTTCTACCAGATTTGAAGTTTCCCTTTGCCAAAATTAGCAATGTATGAAGACACTTTTATTAACAGTTCTGTTGGCTGACGACTCCCTCACGCGTACCTGGGGACCCAGCTCGCTCTTCTTAGTGGAAATGTCTGTATGCCCATGCAGGAACAAGGGAGATACAGAGCTGTGTGCACATACATGTACAAAGGTCCGTGCACGATTTTAAATTGGAGTTTGAAAATACTGCTTAAAGCCCTCCTATATCAAAAAATAAAACAACAATAGCAAAAACTGGAAGCAATCAGGACATTCACTAATGGGCAAATCGTTTAATAAAGCAATATATCCCTACTACAGGACATCATATACCTATTAAAATTCTTAATCGTATATATATTATTAAGCTAGAATGAGAGCTGTGATAAATTCTTAAGGGGACAAAAAGCAAGAGAGGGAAAGAAACAGACCTGGGAGAGTGTGCGTTCACATGTTTACAACACACGTGTGTACATAACCACAGGAAAACAGGCAAGTATGCACCCTACGCTTAAATCCTGATTAACTCCGGAGGTTATGCAGAAGACCAGACTAAGAAGGACTCACAGCACACACATATTTAACTCACCTGAACTCAACTATATGTGCTTAGGCATTGAAGGTAAATACTTGGCAATAAAGGAAGGTGGAATAATGATTTAAATAGTGTAGAGATGCTGTCATTCCATTCAGTGAGTGGAAGCCCCAAGTGGGGCTTATGAAGGAAGAGGGACTGTGAAAGAGATGGGACTTCCATGGGCCGATGTTCTTGCTGTGCGTCTCCTAGTGAGCTGAGGGCCCCCAAAAGAATGATCCAGCTACGACTCCTCTCAGATCCAGCCAAAAACCAAAAATGGAATAAACACAGAAACAGCCATGGGATAAACACTCATTTACTAGTACTTACCGCGCTAGACCCAGGGATGGAGTAATGAACTTGAACACACAGCCTTGCTCAGAGATTTGTCAGGGTAACGTTTAAACTTCAAATGTCTGATGTGGAGCTGATGTAGAATCTCTTCTCTGCATAAAATGCAAACTCACTGTGCTTTTATCTATGCGTTTATGTATTGTTTGAGTTTTTGTAGTGGACATGTGTGATGGTTTAATAAATTTTAAATACAGATAAATAAATGGATAATTTAAAAAATATTTAAATACACAAACCATGTGTGTTCTCTCCGGTAATTGAATTTCTGGTAACCAGATTTTGAAAAAATTACATCTTCTCATAGAAATAATGCCCCCATAAAAATAGCTAGGCAAAAGAGCATTATATGCTGAATATATAAACAGGTACAGGGACTACACATCCATCACTGGCCATTCAATTACTAGTAAATACACTTAAAGCAAAGACATAGTTCTTTTTGCCTTAGCATAATCCCCTTAGAGATTCTAGGTTAGTAATGGTAATAACTCCCATTGAGAGTAACAGTTATATCAGCTATTTTATTAGACACGTCATGCGTATTTTCTCACTTAAATTTTTCAGTAGCTTTCCCCAGAGTGTTCATTATATCCCATTTTAGAGATGAACAAACTGAGTCTTACAGAATTTACCAAAACTGCTGGAGTCCACATAGCAGGTAAAGCAGTGTGGAACCCCGCCCTACTGGTGTCATGAGCTCAAGCTCTCAACCCCTATACAAATGCTACTCTTGCCCAATTTTAATAGACTTGAACTTTTTTTAATAAAACCGTTGTTTCAGACAGGGTTACATTTAGCTGCCAGAAAACCCCCAAATGACAGGGCCTTAGACAAAAGTTTATTATTTTTATATGCAAAAGCAGTCCAAAGGCAGGCAGTCCAGGACTGGGGTGGCAGCTCCACAGCCTCTCCAAAAGCCAGGATTCCTGCCATCCTCATAGGTGGCCACCATTTTCTTCTCTGGATCCAAAGGGGCTTCTGGAACTAGGTACATTCTAGGCAGGAAGAAGGGCAGATGAGCAAAACAAATACCGTCCTGCGAGTCAGCTCCCTTTGAGTTCACCTACACCTCTGCTTACAACTCTTGACCCAGAATTTCATCCATGTCCACACATAGCTCTAAGAAGGAGGAGTGGTTGAAAAAAACTGGGAGTTTTAAGAACCGGAATGATTACTCTTCAATCTTAAGTTGTTTACATATCTGTGATTAAACTACCCCATCTCCAGTGTCTCCAGAACATTCAGTAATGTTTACTGAATACTCAAAAACTCTGCAAAGGTGAGTTATTTTGATTTTGTTATGCATTGTGTTGCTTTTCCCACTTTTGTAAGTTGAAGAAGTGGGTTCTGGGATCAACCCACTTGAGATCAATGCTTTGGAGGAGATGAAGGAACAGCCCAGTGGAGGTAAGAATCAGCAGCAGCAAAGCACTGAGTGTAAACTCTGCAAATGTGCAGAAATCTTAGGGTTACCAGTAAAGAAAATGACTAAAACTTCCAGATTCAAATACTATTTACACACTACTTAGCGCATGGCTCTAGAACCATAAATCAGAGTGAAGATTTCAGGGACAAGAACACAAAAGTCAAGTTCCTGAGACAAAGACAGAAACTAGGGTCAGAATCTTAGACATCTAGCAAGCTGGAATATGACCCAGTGATTCTCAGGCTTGAGATGGCCAGGGCTGAAAGCTCACCAGCCTTGACACTATGGAGCAGGCATGTTGTCTGAAGGGAGATAGTTCCAAAAATTCACTGATAGTCAAAGGAGGAAAGATGAACATAGGCTTAAACCCAGAGGAAGATATAATGTGGAAAGAAAATAATTTCTTTGGTAGTTAATATCTTAGGACCTAGGGTAGAAGAGGGGCCTCTGACATAAGTAAGCATATAACTCCAATGACTAACTAATCACTCATGTGTTTTAGCATAATTATTATCCCCATTGATAATATTATTACCCCCATTTCATAAATAAGGAAAAAGGAGCAGCAAACATCTGAGTAACTTGCCCAGAGAGCTCCAGAGTTGGCAAGTGATAATGTCAGGCATTAAACGTAGGCAACTGCTGGGCTATCAGTCACTCTTCATGATCTGGACCAGAAGCTTGGAGTTCCTTATCAGCACTGGTGTGGGAAAGACTGGAGGCAGGGAAATTAGATCATGAAGATGAGCTCTGGAAAGAAGAAAAAGACTCAGTACTTGCATCCTAGATGAAATGTAAGAACAGCCAGGTACTAATGGGGGTTGGAACTGCTCTCTCTTGCCATTCATACACCGTAGCATTCTTCTTGCACTTCACAGAAGGATGGGTATGGTAGGAAGACTAAGGGCCCCCAGAGATGTCCACATCCTTGTTCCTGGAACCCGTAAATAGCTTACATGGCAAAAGGGACCTTGCCAATGTGATTAACATTACAGATCTTAAAATGGAAAGATTATTCTGGATTGTCTGGTTGGATCCAATCTTTTTTTTAATTTTATTTTATTATGTTATGTTAATCACCATACATTACATCATTAGTTTTTGACGTAGTGTTCCATGATTCATTGTTTGCGTATAACACCCAGTGCTCCATTCAATACGTGCCCTCTTTAATACCCATCATCAGGCTAGCCCATCCCCCCACCCCCTCCCCTCTAGAACCCTCAGTTTGTTTCTCAGAGTCCATAGTCTCTCATGGTTCGTCTCCCCTTCCGATTTCCCCTTCATTTTTCCCTTCCTATCTTCTTCTTTTTTTTTTTTTAATATATAATGTATTATTTGTTTCAGAGGTACAGGTCTGTGATTCATCAGTCTTACACAATTCACAGCGCTCACCATAGCACATACCCTCCCCAATGTCTATCACCCAGCCACCCCACCCCCCCACCACTCCAGAAACCCTCAGTTTGTTTCCTGAGATTAAGAATTCCTCATATCAGTGAGATCATATGATACATGTCTTTCTCTGACTGACTGATTTCACTTAGCATAATACCCTCTAGTTCCATCCACGTCGTTGCAAATGGCAAGATTTCAGGGTTTTTTGACGGCTGCATAATATTCCATTGTGTATATATACCACATCTTCTTTATGGTTGGACCCAATCTAATCACATGACTCCTTCAAAGGTCAGATTTCCCAACCTACGTCTGAGGCCCAGAAAGCTAAGCAGCTTTTTGGGGTTATGATACTAAGAGACATGGGATGTCAGTTTTAGCATCATGTCTCAAAATACATGGAAAACTTCCAAGAACCCTATGAAAGAGGTTTTTACTTTGCAAATTTAAAATTTGTAACAAATAAGTTTGCTCCCAGATGTTCCCTTCTCTTTCTGGGGAAATTCTACTTGAAAAATAACCACTGAACCTCTCACATTGACACTATCTGATCTAAACACCCTAATGTTATAAATACACTCTTCTAGGTTATCAAGGTGTGGGGGTGACCAAGTCCAAGGACAAGGTATCTCAGTCTCTACAGTAGAACAGCAGAGTATTGGGTCCAAATAAAGCAGTACAGCTGAGAGAAAGTACAGATGAAAATCTTTAATTTTTATGTGTCACTTGAGGTAAGACAGGGTGCATTTATCCAAAATGGATGAGCTTAAGAGAGTAGAATTCACACACACACACACACACACACACACAAGAGGCCTGCATGAAGGGGGTGAGCTGATGGTAGGGAACTCCTGAGTGTGTTCTCCAAAACTATGGACATGTTAAGACCATGATGAAAACACATGAATGGAAGCGATGTGGAAACTGGAGTGAGTCTGTTCAACACAATCGTTTACTGGACGGGGTGTTAAAGAACAGACAGTGCTCTTACATGTGTGCTGCCCCACGCAGGGGTGCAGGGGGGATGTAAAGAAGAAGCAAAATGGGTAGTACCAAGGGGGGCTGGACCGAGTTAAAGGAGGGGGCAAGTAGAGTAGAACATGGTTTGAAGGACGGCGGAGAAGGTTGTAAATGGAAAATAACTAAGAAAGGAAAAACCGAAGAGTGATTCCGCAAAATAGGCTTGGAGGGAATTACTCAACTATTCAAGAAAAACACCACTATGAGGAAAAGCAGATCAGTCCTAAGACAGACTATAAAGAGCCAGAAAGTCCAGTTCTCATGAATAATCACATGCAATTCTCATACTATTTATTTAGCAGTGTAAAAGTCAGAAATATCTGCAAGAAAAAAATTGTTAATATATATTAGGGGTGTTTCCATGTATTTTAATTATTTTTATATTGTGTATGTTTATGTACATAAATCAATGTTTATAAGAATGTTTTACACACAGTCTGAATAAATGTATGAATGCATAATTACATGGATATTAAATGTATTTATACATAAACATAAAAATTACTCTGAATAATACAATGCAGGATGCAAGGTTCTTTATATCCATAAAGATGTTACAAAAAAAAAGAATCTAAGTTTCAGAGGAATCAGATGACTGGCTCAAGGTTAAGGATACAAGCAATTGAACCCAAGTTAACAGTTCAGACGTGATCCATCTAGTCCTAGATCCACAGCCAGTCAAGTCCAGACTCATTCTGCTACTGATAATTCTTCATTTTATAGCAATTTCAGATTAAAAATAAGCATTTTTTTCTTCCTTAGTAAAGAGTCTTAGCCACTGATTAGGAGTTATCTGGTTCTTTCTCCTGACTCTTACACTATCAGTTCTCTCATACGCCCAATCACTGATTGACCATCTTACTCATCCTTGGGTTCTAAAGCATGTTGATTGTACCTTCAACAGTCTTTAAAATTCATCATTGTTCTATCTTACTCTCTCCCACGGGCTAGAATTGAAATAGTCTCTAAACTGAGCTCTTCCCCATCAAGTGTCTACCCCAACCTCCCCTGCCCTCCAGCACCCTACCCTGTAACTTTTCATGAGTCAGAGTACTAATCAAAGCTCCCATGTTCAAACCACTTCATGGCTCTGATAAGCACAAACTTCACATTCAAGTTCAGAGCTCTCAACAACGTGTGCAACTGTAACTCAAAATATCTAGAACTACTTTCCCCACAGCCCTAAGATCCAGCCAAGCCAAACCTAGAATACTTCACTGGTCCCCAAACACACTCACCACATGCCTTTCTGCCTCTAAACCACTGCTTGGATTTTTCTTCCCTCAGAATTCCAACAGTCCACGTTTTGGAACTAAAAACCTCCCTATGCATAAAGATTTATGTCAAAGGCTACCTCTTTCTCAAGAACTTTAGCCACAATATTTAATTCCTGCCTCAATGAAACTCTCATAGAAATTTGTAGAAATGATATTCTGCATTGCATTATAGGTATTTGGTATTTTCATCCCCCTACTCAATGGGAAGTTGTTATATTGTCTCATCTTTATATCCCTTCAACAGCAGAGGATCTAGTAAATATACAGCACCTCATAAGTATTTGCTAAGTTCAATTTAATTAGCTCTTCCTAGTCACTAAAACTGAAACTCTTTTAAGTGATATATTTCAAAAGTGATTAGAAAAGATCTTAAAAGAACACAATATTTTATTTAAGTATAATCATACCCATTCAGGGGGTTACTCAGGGATGCCTTGCAATATTAGCTGAAAGTCTGTTCTTCTGTAACCAAACACTGTACTCTTCTCAAAGAAATATTCCACCCAAATTAGTTTACTTCTCATTTGACCACCCCACACACAGGAATAATCTCTGGGCCAGA
Organism: Callorhinus ursinus; assembly: GCF_003265705.2. Classification (NCBI taxonomy): domain Eukaryota; kingdom Metazoa; phylum Chordata; class Mammalia; order Carnivora; family Otariidae; genus Callorhinus; species Callorhinus ursinus. The sequence continues at coordinate 5,378,078 of NW_027397069.1, forward strand.
CCTTTACACTATAGAAGTCCAAGGAAATTCATGTGCCATGAACAAGGACACACTGGATTATACATTAGTTATGCATTAATATAAATGTAATCACTTTCGACCAGGCTCAAACTAAAACAAGTATCTTTCTTATGATTCACAGTATAAGAATCCCAGTGGATTCTTATCCCAACTTTAAAAGGGCATGGTGTATCTAATAGAGCTGCTCTGAGGCTGGGCCAAAAGAGCTATCCTTGCTCAACCTTTTGAGCTTTGGATCAATAACAGGCCCAGGCTACATTAAGAAAATTGCTCTCACTGCATCAAATGTCCAACAACTACAAAGCTAAGCTATCTATTATCTATCTATCCATCCATCCGTCCATCCATCCATCCATCCATCCTAGCTCACCTTTGTGCATCTACAATGTTATATGTCTATACACATATTTATATGTATTGAGCACTTTGTGCAAAACACTATTCTAAGAGTTTTACGTGTCAGAGCTCACAACCATCCTGTAAGGTAGGTATTGTTGTTATTCCCATTTTATAGATGAAGATATCGAGGCTCAGAAAGTTTCAGTAATCACCCAAGTTCACACAGCTGTTACGTGGTGGGGCTGGGATTTGACTCCTGGAAATTTTCCCCCAGAGCCCAGAGTATTAACCACTCTATGATACACTATCAGAGCAGGATTTTATTTTCCTCCAAGGGGTATGGAGGTCCCTGAAGGCTACTAGAATACACCACAGAGGTAAAGGCCCAGGTGCACATAAAAACATAGAAGACAACTTGCTATGTTTCTGTCTTATTAGCTACAACGTAGGAACTTTTTCTTGAAGGCAGAATTGAGAAGCTACGTTTGAAGCGCAGAACAAGTAGGCAAGTTGGTGCTGTAGCCCCACCACCGTGCTGTGTGTAAAGATCTCACTGGCCTGGCAAATGTTCTCAGAGCATTTGCAGGGGCAGATCCCGCACCAGGCCCGGTGGAGCAGGCCTTGATGGGCATCAGTCACAAAGAGGAGAATGGAAAACGAACACAGTTATTTCATTCAGCCTTGAAATAAAGAGAAGCATCTTGTCATCCATGGGAATGTGTACATATGCAAACAAAACCATGCATGATTCAGTCCCGCATTTGTATCAGGGCGGAAAGAATGCAGTGACTAAGATGTTAAGAGTAAACAACAAATCACTTTCCATGAGGGACCAACAAGAGCACTATAGGCAGAGCTTTACAGAAAGGACCCAGATAAGCTTCTTCAATGGGGAAGTTTTATCTGATGGCACCCATAACTGTTTCACCAGCTGAAGACTGCATCCTACCTCTTACTTTTCCAATGAAAGAACAACTCAAAAATGCCCTGAAAAAATGTGTTCGGAACTCATGATATTGAAGAGACCTTGCTGGAGGCAGTACAAGCCAGAGAAGCCAGGTAACAGTCAAATTTGGAATGAAATATTAGACAATACTTAGCTTTCATTCCAAAGGGCTGCCCTTAATAATACTGCAGCCTGTGGGATGGACAACATTAAAATAACGAGCCGTGGTGTTCAGTATTTTTAAAGGGTTGAGCCCCAGCCTTCCCAGGGTAAACCAACCACAGAGAAGCACCTGTGCCCCTCCAAATTACTGACACGATTACTTTCCACTGCTAAGCAGTGTTCATATTAAATACTCTCACTATGCATTTCTGGGCCCAGGGGCCAAGAAAAAAACCATTCTGCTATAAACTCATTCTTCACCTCTGTTAGTGTTGGACTCTTATTCTTAACGACATCCTGGGTAAAATAAGTTGTGAATTTTTTTTCCCCCTACAAATCTGCCAAACCCTGGTTGGAATGAATCGTGTTGTCCTTTTACTAACGGAGTGCCTGTATCATTCACAGTGACCCAACCGAGGGTCTGGCCCTAGTAAATGGCACGTTCCTGTGAAACTGGTATAGGCGAGGGCTGTTCTCTACCAAGAAATATCATGACCCATTCCAATATCACAACCTCAATCACTCCCTAAAAATGTACCAGAGAAATGAATTTATTTTTACTGCACCCTTACAAAATACCAAGTTTCACTGCAGCTGAAAATTTCAAGCAGCTAAACCAATACAAAAGCAATCGCTTCTAAGTAAGTATGGATCTGCTTATTTTTTTCCTTGTTATCGTTTTCTGATACACACTTCTATCAGTGAACTATATCCTAGGAATAAGAAGGCAAATCAAAGACACAACCTGCTCCCCCACCCTGGAATTTGGGAAAATAATATTCTCCTGCTTTTCCTTGGTAAAAAGAAAATCCAGGCTTATGTTCTGCAAATATGACTAACATTCGTGATTGGGGTAGAGGAGCCCACCAGATTGACTTCCTTTGTGAGGAAGTTGGGAGGTTTAGTCTGTAATAAGGAGAGTTATAATTAAGCGAGTGAATCTTACCAATATTATTTCCACTTCAGTTTGGACCCTAGGGCGGACTAAAGTATTGCAACACGTGATTCCAGAGTGGAGGAGCATTAGGAAGCCCTGCGCGAAGGTAGTCACTTCCCAGAGGTCCGTCCGAGGCTCTCCCCGGGAAGTGGCAGAAACGCCCGCCGGCGGTGCGCCCCGGACGCCCAGACGCCCGCAGTGCGCCGGCTGCCCCCTACCTGCGCAGGTGCTCCCGTCGTAGGTCTCGCACACCCACTCGTGGCACTCACACAGGGGCCCGAAGTACACGCCGGGCTCGTTCACGTGACAAATGCAGACCCCGCAGTCGCACCGGCCGCGGCCGTGGCACAGAGCGCCCCCTGGGGGTTGCCCTGGCGCCCGGCACCTGCGCTCCGACTCCGCCCGGGACAGCCTGCACGCGGCACCAGTCGCACTCCTGCAAGGGCGGCAAACCACAGCAGGGCCACGGTCAAGAGCGGCCACTGCCCCATTTAAGGAGTCCCCGTTTCCCGCCCAGTGCACCCCTGTGTGGCGACGTTCAACTTCACAGGAATAAAGTTTGAGGTTCCACGTTCCTCTGAGGGCCACCCATGGTCCACCACAAGAGAAATGACCATGAGCCAAAATGTCCGAGGGGTGACCTACACACCTAGGAATAGGACTGCCTTCCGAGTGGACAGAGGTGATCCAGCCCTGCCTCTTGGTGGCTTGCCACTGAATCTTATATGCACATTTAGATTAAATGCAAATGAATGCAAAGTATGACACTTGGCTGACTTTTCAATACTCTTTAAAAAGTTCCATTGCTAGCTGATGGCCAGGGGCAGCCGTTTTATGAAAAAGAAGAGGTGAATATGTAGGAAGAACTATACATCTTAGGATAGTCTAGGGCATTTTTTTAAAAAAGTTGCATTGAGCAGTGCTTATAAACTCTACTTTTAAAAAGTTTAGCTATCATTATGTGGCCCACAGTCTCTTTCGTGAAATGCAATACAACAATGGAATACAGACCCTGTGAAATAATTCTGCCTTATAGGGTATGAGCACACCCCAGGTACACAAAGGATTACCTTAGTCTCATGGCAGAAGTTTCTCCTGGTCGGTATTAAAATAGGAGGAAGTTAAATAGTTATATTTATTCACGGTATTTTCCCGAAGGAAAAGTAAAAGGACAGACATGAAGCAACACGCAGTGCAGATAGACGGAAAGGAATAGGAACAGGTTGAAAACAGTTTATCCCGGGTCCAACTTTCTAACTGCGCTTGGCTTGGGGCAGCCGTCCTACACACTTGAGCCCTGCCACGCAAAGCAGGGCAGGTTCCTCTCAAAGAATAACAAACCAGACTTACCTCAGAGATGGCGAGAAGCTCTGAGGAACAGCTGAGAGCCCCGCGAAGAGAAGGGAGGACGCCAGCAGCAAGAAGTTCCTGAAGGCGGCGGGACGCATGCTGAGCTCCGGCGCTGTGCGGGAGCGCTGCGCTCCTGGCTGGGTGGGGCTCCCGGGGGGGGGGGGGGGGGGGCGGGGGGCTGCGGCAGGGAGAGGTGCCACCCGCAGGCCGCCTGCAGACGGACACACGGACACCAGGGCGTGCAGGTCGGGCCTCTACCCGGGGCCGCGAGTGCCTTGATGAGTTGCCTGCAAAGATTTGGGCAGCGGCACCGCTCTGGGCGGGGTGCTGGTACCAAACCCCTCAAGTGCAGAGTCTAGGCAGGGAAGTAATTAGAAACAGTTGTACAAGCAGATGGTTTATTTTGACATTAAAAAAAAAAAAAGGTCCTGTTCACAGATTTGGGAAAATCGTCTCTTTCTTCAAGTGCAGGCCCCAGAAATATTTGACAAGGGAATATTTGGGCTGGTTGATATTAAAGAGACAGATAAAGTAGTCCCCTAGATGTGAAGGGGCAGGAGGCGGCTGGTGACAATGTGGGTGTGAGCACTTGGGTGGGGAATTACTTTCACCAGAGGCTTTGTAAGAAGGTGTACTGCTTGGGGTATGGGTGGTTGGGGGCGGCAAGCACAATGGACAGATACAACTTTCTCTTGTACTTTTTATTCTCTTTTAACTGATAGATCTTTCACTTCTTAAGTCTTTAAAAAAGTATGTCATGCTCCTGGCTGTTTGGGCCAGGAGTTTATCACATCACATTTTTTCTTCTTGTCTTGGATGGTGCAAACTGTAGTTGTCCCAGATTCACCCCATTCTCCCCCATGAAGAGAGTATGAAGAAACAAAATAAAATGTCTGATTATGGTGTTGACTGCACTGAAAAATCATGAGTGTCACTGATTAAGCACCTACTCTGTGCCAGGCACTCAGTGTATTTTATCTCTAATTTTAACAATAACCACACATTCGTTTACTCATTTGGCAAACACAGGTTTCGCATCTATCGGGTGCCAGGCTGTGTACCAGATGGAGAGAACACAACTAGAGAATTCAAGAGACATGATCCCTGCTCTTGGAAGCCAGGGGGCTAGTGGACATTCATCAAAAACACAAAAGAAAAGGACAAAGTGCAAAGAAAGAGGAATAAAGTTACTTCCAGCTTAGCAGGAGGTGCCTGATCTACTCAAGATGGTGGCATTTGAGCTAAAGGATGAGGGATGAAGAGGAGTAATTTGGGTGCATATGGGGAAGGGGTAGAAGAGTAGGGAAACATTCTTATTCCCATGAGAAAGCTCAGGAAACCAAGGGCGAAGAATGACCTCCTGCTCAAAGTGACTGCCTTGCTCAGATTCATGTAGGAAGTTAGAGTGGGGGGTGGGTTCAGCTGAAGGCTTGGGACCCTCAAAGCCCCATACACTGTCTCCTACACTGTGTGGTCACCGGGGGAGTGTCGTGGAGTGTTGCATTAAAGGGTAGAAAATGTTCTTTCTTTGCTCTAAGCGCTTTAGATGCCAAGTTCCTCACCAACTAGAACCATCCAAGCTGCAGGTCTGTGGTTTTCACATCCAGATAAGCTGTAAAAGGACGGGATTTCTTCCTGTTACTTACACAAACAGACATAAGACTACCCGCAGCATTTGCCTCCTGAGGCAAGAAGACAAAGAAGTTCCTCGGAACAGAACCCACCCTTTTCTCTTGCTTCCACAATCTCCATCTGTACAAGGGAGGCATGGCCCACACGCTAGCCCGCACAACTAAGCCTCCTCCAAGTGGTTGACACTTTGTCAACCCTTAAACCCAGGGGTTTCTGTGCTGTTGAGGGGATCTGCCATCGGGAGGACAGACCAGGAAAGTGTGTGCACTGGCCAGAAAGTGATCTAGACAGGGAATTCTGGAGTTCCGGATAACTCGGTGTGTGGTTGGGAGGGAGTGACATAGGCTCTGGGTTGGCAAGTTCCCCTGGTCACATCCTGTGGGGAGGGGGCGTGTCTGGAGGAGAGACAGAAATTGTTAGAAATGCAAGTTCTCAGGCCCAACTCCAGACCTACTGAATCACAGGGTGACTTTAACAATATCCTAAGAAATCCATTTGCACCTCATAATTTGAGAAGCCTTGCAAAGCACAGGGCCCCAGCCTGGGGCCATGGATGCCTAGATCTAAGGGTAGTACTTACACTCACTCCTGGTTCAACTTCCAGCATGATATTCCTTCCTAGCCACGTGGAACCCTATGAGGACATAGGAACAGGCTCTCCTGCCAACATTAAAAACCTTGGTGACTCAGAGAATATGGGAATAGTAGAAGGGAAGCATCAATTCCAAAACCTGACTAGGAATTTGCAGGGAAAACATGGGACTTGTAACAAATGAGTCATGTCTTACTTACTTTTTGCGTATTTTTGGAGGGGGGAAAAAGAATCGCTGTGAAATAGGGACCTGGTGTTTGAACATTTCTTCCATGAATTAGACACTTTTTTTTTTTTTACCCTATGGTATTTTCACACAGTGTGGTGTGCAACGAGGAATATCATCATTACTGAGTGTGCAGCTGTGAAGTAAAGATCGGATGTACTAGGTGACAGAAAGCATTTACGTGTTCAGATCATTATATTACTTTGCTGTGACTCAGAAATAATACCCGCGGTAAGTTGAAATAGTTATATCGTGGCTGCCTTGGTGACTCAGTAGAAAGTCTTGGACCCACAGAAACTCTGTCAAAATAAAACGAATAGCTTAAAATTTTTTCCTTTTAGCAAACTTTTATTTTCTATTTTCTGCCAAAGTACTAAATGCCTTGGAAGTGCCTACTTTTCCTCTCTCCTGGAGTGCAGAAACCCCAAGAACGTGCATCCTAATGAGGGTGGGCACAGAGTCCAATATCTGCCTGGAAGGTCCTGAGTTACTGACCGACCTTTCAGACCTCGGGTCGGCCCTAGGGAAAAGGCAGTGGTTTGGATGCACAGTGGAGGGTGCCTGAGTTGGATGCTGGGCGGAAGGACTTCCAGCATCTGAAATCAAGTTCAAAAGGATTGAAAGCATTCTAGTCTTTAAACATAGTCCTTGAGTCCTCAGGTCACAAAAATCATAGAATCTCAGGGCTCAAGGGATTTTTTTAAAGGTCGTATGGTCCAAGATTAATTTTTTTGACGATGTACAACACACCTGATGAATGATTAGGTAGACCCAGAAGAAAACAAAAATTAAGGGGAACACATCTCTCTCTGAGAGCAGTTCTGGCATTCTCACCCCTTGACTTCAAATCTACTCCTGGAGGTCATTTAAAATAATATCCTGGCCATGAGACTCACTTAAAATATTTTAAGATATAATGTGTGTGTTTCCCAGTCCCGCCACCTGTCTACATACACCCCAAATAATTCTCCACTTCTCAAGACAAATATTCTCGTTCACATCATCTCTTCCTCATGTGTTAACAACTTCAGGACTTCGATACCCTGATTCCCTAAGTGCTTTTGCTGTATCTGGTGCGGATGCTTCTGTAAAGTGGTACGTGCACAAGTGAGACCATGAAGGAGGTGTGGTCTGACGTGAGTGGAACTTTTGTTTCATAAAATGGCGCCCGAACACAGAGGGCAAGGGGAGACAGAGAAAGAGACAGGCCACTCCAGATTGGTAGGAGGCAGATGTAATAAGCAAAAGAGCTTCCTTACAAGGCTTGTCTTGGGCAACCGCAAGACACATAGATCTCCACACCCGCCTGCCAGAATCTTAAGTGTTGATATAGAGGCCTTAACTGTGTTCAGTCACCTACACCGTCCAGATGGTCTCAACAACACATGGCTCTCTCAAGGCTGTGTCCTCGAAAATGATTCCCACGGTGGGAACCATGGGCAGAACGGACATTCCAAGGACGGGAGAGGGGGTGACAAGCCTCTGATTGCCTGCAGCCAGCTCATGGGTCCACTGGCGGCCACGTCCTCTCCGTGGCCTCCTCCAAAAGGAACACATTGGTGCTTTCAGCATTTTTCCTTCACTGACTACATTTCTACAAATAAACTGAAGATTCGCTTAACTGTCTCATTATTCCACTCATGTGCTTGTACAAGTGTGTTTCCCCCAAATACAAGTTCATAATTACTTTGTTAAATTTTATCTGGGCTCACCTCTTTTATTTATTTAATTTATTTAATTTTTTAAAGATTTTTTTTATTAATTTAATTTTTATTTATTTTAATTTTTTATTTATTTGATTTTTAAAGAGATTTTATTTATTTAATTATTTAAAATATCTTATTTATGTATTTGTCAGAGACAGAGGGCACAAGCCGGGGCGGGGGGGGGTGGCAGGCAGAGGCAAGGAGTCCAATTTGGGACTTGATCCTAGGACCCTGGGATCCTGACCTGAGCTGAAAGCAGACGCTTAACAGACTGAGCCACCCAGGCATCCCTGGGCTCACCTCTTTTATCCAGATTTTATCCAAAATCATTATGGATACTGTTTTCATATTTCTCTCACCCTTTTAAAAGTAAACATGATGAGCATGCTTCCTCCATCTTTATCCACATAATTAATAAGGTAGTTGAAAAAGAAGTAGCCAGAGGACCACCAAACTTAGGTGAAACCATTCTTCAAGACAATAGCAGTTCCCTAGTCGGTATACATTGAACAAGCTACCCATTCTCTTACCAGTGTACAGAGTTGTCTGTAATCAGCCCATTTCGTTCACAAGAATATTATGAAAGGTCTCATCTGTTGTGTTACTAATCTTAGTTTACCAGCGAAAACTTGGTTTTTCACCACCTTTTCTGCCAGCACCTGAAATAGTGCCCAAGACATATTATACACTCGGTACCTATGTGAGGCATGAACATATTAAAGATGCAAAGCATGAATACTAGATCTACGAGTCAACAATGATGCAGGGGATATAGTGGATTCTGGACCAGTTGTCAGATGACATTTGTGAACTCCTGACATCATGTAGATACAACATGAATCCAAATAACACCAACTCCTTTTCTTATATTCTTATATCGTTTTTTACCTAATTCCTATAGCCATAATTCTGAGAGTTACCTTTGATTCCTCTCTATAATTCACGTTGATTCCTCCCCTTAGTAATCCAACCTCCCACTTCAACATCTTCTGTCTTTTTGCTTTTATCTTGTACACCATTGCCGTAGCCTCCCAGCTGGCCTGGATATATCCAGTCTCAACCTTTTGTGTCTACTCTTAGCCAGCTCCCTAGGAGATCCTTCTAACATACAAATTTTATCACCTCCATTTCTTATTGAAAACTATTTTAATAGCTCTCCATTGGTTATAGCATAAAGCTTAAGTACTCTATGATTTCACACAAGACACTTTATGTTTGGACTCTGACCATGTCCATAGTGAATGCTCAACCCAGATGCCCACTCGAGGGCCCATGCACCCATCCCCTGGTTGATGGCAGTAGCCACAGCTGACAGCTCCTTGCACCCCTCACTGGGAATTGCCCAATGTTTCAGAAACAGCCTTCGCTAAGGCTGATCCCTCATATACAAGAAAGTCTCCTAATCCCCACTTGCAACAGTGTTGACATCCTTACAGCCCTCTTTATGGGTATGGTAGAGCTCCATCATTGTGCTTCATGTCAACAAGGCAGGGAAGACTCGAAAATGGAAGGCAGCAAGATATGTGAGATGTGAGGCTGAACAAGAAGATTTTTTAAGAAATGTGCAGATATGGATGTATGTACTTATTATTCCCTTCTGAATTTCCTCCCTTCTTTCTTTCCTACAATCCTTCCTCCTTCTTTCTGTCTAAAACTGCTCTCCTGACCAGACTCCCTTCATTCTGTTTTATTTTCTTGGCAGCCCTCACCAGGGTCTAACATTATGTTTTTGTATTTATTTACCCACTGTGTATAATCTACCACTCCCCATTTAAATGCAAGTTCCGGGAGCGCCTTGGGTGGCTCAGTCAGTTGAGCATCTGCCTTCGGCTCAAGTCATGATCCCAGGGTCCTGGGATTGAGCCTTGCATCTAGGTCCCTGCTCAGCGGGAAGCCTACTTCTCCCTCTACCCCTCCCCCCCCATTCGTCCTCTCTCTCTCTCTCTCAAATAAATAAATAAATCTTTAGCAAAATAAATGCAAGTTCCATGAGAACAAGGATTTTTCTCTCTTGTCCTTTGCTGTAACTCCAGTACCCTGCACAGAGTAGAATCTCAACAAATATTGCTTAGAGAATGATTGAATGAATGAATGAATGAATTTTAAAAGTTTGATACATCTTGATTAAATTCAACAATTTGAACTAAAAGAGAGAATTTCAGGTTTCATGGAAAGAAGGAATCAATATGTTGTTAAGAGATGAGTTTAGGCAAGTAAACTGTAAAAATCAGCAAGAGAATTATGTCGTGAAAAAAATCAAGCATGCTAATCTAGAGTCAGATAATGAACAGCTCCTACTGCGTGCATGCAAGCTAATTGTTCAATCACTTAGAGTCAAGTTTGAAGTAAAAAATAATCTCATTTTCACTAAAAACCCACTTGGGTAGTATTTTTAGCCAAAAGGAGGCTTCCAGGTTTTCAAATGGTAAAAGGTGCACCAAAGCTTTCAGGAGGCCAAAATATTCCCGGGCAGCAATAAAAATAAGTTTAAATTTCCAAGAAAAAGAAATTTTCAGCTGGGCCAGAGCTGTGGAATAAAAAGGTGTTTAGTTAACATCTATTCCAGACATTAGTGCAGAACCAGAAGGCATTTTTTTCCCTCCCACGTAGTAAAAACACCTGGAAATATTAGAAGCCTTTGGGATAAGAAATGATCTTTCAGCTTCTGAGTATTTTTGCAGTTCTAGTTGATGCTGAAGGGAAATTTTAGGGGAAAAAAATCTAGAAGTTGTTTTCATTAACTTCGGGGGAAAAAAATTTCTCACTTCAATATTATTTAATTCCAGCGAATAAACTCTCAGTTCTTAGAGTCATGCTCAGCTGTTAATCAATTAATAGCAACTGGGAGGATGTAATCAGGAGTGGACAAATAGAGAGAACACTGGACTATTTGTTCAGAGAAGGGTTTCTGATGCTGCCGTTTTCATCCCCTAGCTGCCTGATCTTGGCTGGCTTCCTTAGCCTGATGAATTTCAGTTTCCAAAATGGTATGATTAAAGAGAATGTTGGTTTTCTCCAATTCTAAATTTCTGTGACTATATTTTTGTTGAACATTTGTCCAGAACCTTCCAGGAAAAAAGAGGAATAGGAATACACACACACACACACACACACACACACACATATACACACATCGTAAGTAAATATATATATTATTATACAAATATATTTATAACATATTATATAAATAAAATATAATATATAAATAGTATATAATACCTTGTATGAATATTTATGCATCATATTCATATATATTCGCTTACATGTATACATATCTCAGAGATGGAAATACTTAGTTTTCTCGTAGTGGGCTTTGATATGAGCTGGTTTATATAGTGAAGTCCCCAGAAGTTAAAAATATTTCATTTATGTGTCGTTTTATTTGAACTCTGCGCCAGAACCTTTCCCACTCCGGGGGCTGGTTTACAAAGCTGCTCAGTAGTAACCTCTCGGTTTCTTCCTCCCCGGAGCACTCCTCAGGGGGTTCGTGCAGTGAACATCTGAGGGTTCCCTGTTTTAACTGTTATCCACACTAGTGCTTCCATTACCTTCACTATCATTCCAACCTAAGTGGGACCCATTCTACATAAATCAGGAAAAAATACAGACTAAAAGGACATTATCTATGAGATCACCTAGGTGAGGAGAGATGCTTGGCAGGTTGCGAGCTAGCGTCTGCGTTAGAAGCCTTGCCTTGAGTGTGTTGTCTGAGACAGTGATAAGCACTGCGGGAGTAATAACAGCAGCATAAGATCCTGTAGCGGAGCTGAACGTTTTCCCACAATAATATGCAACTTATAAAGTGGAATTATAGGTATAAAAACCATTATACGGACTTTGATGTAATTTGTTTGACTAAGCAACTTGTGAACATTGTCTTGCGAATAAAATCGTCAGCAAAACCTTTTATTTTCATAAACAAGGAAGGATTTCAGTCTTATGCAACATTTCAATGGATATAAGCCTGGTAATCAATGCAGATAAATTACTGTAAATACCAATTAAATCGCTTTAGGAAAAGAGAGAGGGGGTAAATGAGGCCAATAACTAAAAAGAAGAAAAACCAAGTAACTGAGTAAGACCCAGAATGATAAAGCCAGTTTTTCAAGAGCGAGCAGCTCATTATCTTGGCTGAGTAATTCAGTTGCTGACCACTTCTCTTCCCACCTTCTGCTTTCCCCTTGTCTACAGCAACACTATAAATTACACTGGCCTTTCAAACCCTGGCTGAAATGGTCAAACAGCTCATTCTCTTAGTCAATTCTGCCCCTACATCAGTTGCTTTGACATTATGGAGTCAAATGAAGCTTCATATTCAACAACTGAAAACCTAAATGTCTTTCGTAGTTCCTAGTATACGGAAAGGATATGGACCACAATGAGAAAATTGAGGTCATTGTTTTGTAATAATCGTATTTTTAATTAACTCTCTTCCTAAGACTATTTACAATTGATTGGATATAAGTGTGGATACAGAGGTAGCATAGACTTCTTTCAGTTGGTGATAAAACTATGAAGTGAAGCAAGAAGGTCTTAATTAAATGATTTAGCTTGTGTATTTTTATTTTTATTGTGTTGGTTCTTCCAAAGCTTTATTGCAGTGGCTTAAACACCTAAGTTCTTTAGCATTGATGAAGTAACAAATAATTGAAAATTCAAGTCCATTCACTTTCATCGAAAACCTATGATGTGTCAGTCACTTCCCACACCATCCGCTCAAGATCCCTCATCATTTCATGTACCATACAGAAAGACAAAATGTGGCCAACTAAACTGTGACATGTCTTCTTATCAGTTAGCTGTTTTATTTTATACTTATTTAAAGAGATCTTTTAGGCTTATTTAGAATTGCACTTATTTTTTTTTAAAGATTTTATTTATTTATTCGAGAGAGAGAGAATGAGAGATAGAGAGCATGAGAGGGGGGAGGGTCAGAGGGAGAAGCAGACTCCCTGCTGAGCAGGGAGCCCGATGTGGGACTCGATCCCAGGACTCCAGGATCATGACCTGAGCCAAAGGCAGTTGCTTAACCAACTGAGCCACCCAGGCGCCCGAATTGCACTTATTTTTATCGTATCTCTCTATTCTATAAATAAAAGGGAAAACACAAGTGAAAAAAATTGGTTGAGATATTCCTAAAACTCCTTTGCAAAATCCAACTATTCACTATTCAACTTAGAATTGTATGACTGTGTTTTTCATACCACATCATCCTCTGTGTCATTAAGTGTCGACTATGCAATTCTACCGAAGACAATCTATAAAAGAAATCAAAACGTTTTAGTGCTGACTTATTAGCATATTTGTATAGCTAGCCAAATTTTGGTTCCAACTTCTAGAATCTTGCTCAAAGCTCCACTGAATCTCTATGGTCCACACCCAGTCACCACACCCATTTGGCTCCAAGATTGCTCTGCTACTGTCTCTGGGATTTTATTCCAAGAGGCTGACACCACATTTGCAAGTTTCAAGATTAGAGCTTTGGACATGTGTGCATCCTTGTGACTGCCTTGGCCGACATAGATTGCACAATGCCATCAATTGCCATTGATCCGATTTCTGATTCTTTTTTAAATATGAAAAGTTTTTTTTTTTTTTTTTTACTTTTTAGGGGGGAGCAGCAGAAAGAGAGGGAGAGAGAGAGAAAATTAAGTAGGTTCCATACTCAGCGTGGAGCTCGGCGTGGGCTCGACCTCACAACCCTGAGATCATGGCATGAGCTGAAATCAAGAGTCAGACATTTAACCTATTGAGACACCCAGGCAACCCCCCAAAAAAATTTTCATATTTAAAAAAATATTTGCCTCTGAGAATCAACAAGATTGATATTATCTTAATTCTTACCATAACTTCATGTGGTGGAAATATGTTGCTCACAAAAGTTAGGCGAATAAACCAAGACAACAGTGTTAAAATTACAGATAAGGCATATGTACACAAAGTCATTTGCTTCTTTCAGGATAGAGTTGGTCTTAGATCAAAGGACAAAGCAGGTGAGATTTGTCCCACACTCTTCCATTCTCCATTTCAGCCACTCCTCCTTTCCTGTCACTTGTCCACAGGCAACTCAGTATTCTTTGATTCACCTTAACATCAGATCATTCCATACCCTTGCTGTAGCAATGTTGACTGCCAGCAATCATTTAGCTATTCATTCAAAAACATTTAATGTTCACCTATTAAGTGCCCTCAAGAACGACACTAGAATTCATATACAAGAAAAAATACCCACAGGGAGGAAAGACCCAAGGAATGTTTCTCACAATTTCTAATATTTCTCATGATTACTAAAGTGGTTCTCCTATTCCATCCCTACAGTCAAAGATATTGCATCACAGGCTTCCAGAATTTCTCACACCTTGCATTCAGTCCTGAGTGCAGAACTTTGCTTAGAACCCTCTTCAAGAAAGGACTGGTTAATCCACTGGGAAGAATGTGGTCAGCTGAAAGCCACCAGCTGTTGGCCTCTTCAGGGATGACCTCAGCTTTCTAGCCAAGGGCATGCTTTTGTTGGGATAGCCCATCACTGACTGGATAAGGATGAGGTGTGAGCGCAGCCATTTCTGCCCCACACAGTATACTCTAAGGGAAAATCAGTGCACAAGAGCTTCCTGTGGGACTAGCACAGAGCAATGTCAGGTCCGCAGACTAGTCTGATGTTTCCCGCCTTTCCTTTTCCCAGGTGTTACTCCCCAACAAAACGTCCCTTCTCCCCATGCCTTCTCAACATGTGCTTTCCTACCTGCAAAATTTTGCTTTTCGTCCACTTGAAAAGGCCCTCTCTTCTCCTCCATGCAGTTAAATCTTCTGCTTTTTTGGAAACCTACTTGAGAGCACTGCCTTCCACGAAAAAGTCTGTTCAGTCTCCTTCAGCCCATGTAAAAAATCTCGATGATCCCAATCTATGTTGGACTTACAGTGACGGCTACTTAACTAATTGTTATGTTGTACTATAACTGCCTTATATATATTGGTTATATTTTCTCAATATCTTAAAGGCATCTACTATAGGTAGCAGACCTGCCCTGCCCAGGTCCCCCCAGATTCAAAATTTCTATTGGTGTGGATGAAGCCCCTTTGGGTGCACGTTCAAAGACCAGCCCCGCAGATCCTCTTCTGGCCACTGCCCTTGGACTGTTGGGACCACTTTGTCAAGAGGTGCAGACATCTAGGAGTGCCTGGATGTTTATTTTAATCCCCTCATCATCTCCCCTCCCCTGACCTCTCTCACCCCCCTGAAACCATTAACCAATCTGGTAATTGACTGTTGGGGGAAAGCCCAGCAAATTTGCCTAGATTTAGACAACTCCAAGGCATAAGTTAAAACCCAGCATTCCTCTGCGTAATCATGATAAACCTTATTTTCTGTGGGTCTTGCATCTAAAATTTTACAGTCGCCTATCTTCTTCCTCTTGCTGTCCTGCCTCCTCCACCTCCATGTTAATCTCCTCTGGGAGCACTTGCTTTAACATTAATTTCACATAAATATTCATGTGTGCTTCTGAGATAACACATATGTTTTCTGCGTACTACGCGTAGCATCTAACGTTGCCTGGGATATGTTAGTTTAAACCATACACAATTACTGTTATTCAACTGTTCATGACCAATAGTCATTTCCAGTGATTTCCAAGTTGTGGCTCCATATTGAATAATTGATCAAGAGGAAATGAATTACTTAATTCGGAGAAAAAGTAGATTAGGCTAACTTCAGTAATTGCCTTTGTAAATTAAAAAATCATATACACATAATAATAATAATAATACATAGGCCTACACACATAAGTGTATAGAAAATGGTTGCACAACATGAATTCTGTCATGTATTTAATATGACAAGGGCAGGAAGTAGGCTTAAATCAAACAGTATGATTTCTGATGACTTATTGGGGAAAATGAATAAACTCTTTGATCATTGGATTTTGGGAAGACTTTTGAAAACAAGAAAACCATTGCTTGCGTCCACAAATTTAGTTACAAAGATCCATTACACCAATGGCTTGATGTAATATAAACGCAACAAACAGATCACGCCCATAATTTGTATTTTGCTATGTAACATCGGGAAAACTTACAAGTTAAAACTTTATAAAATTTTTTCCAAGGAGAGCCTTATATAGGAAAGCAACAGAATTCTTGGTATAATTTAGTTATCATCCTGCCTAGACGTGGATGCTGAATCCAATGGCCTCTGAAGGCTTTTTCCAGTCTCACAAGGTGAGAATGTTTTGAAGACTAATGAGGACATACTTATTCAACATCATTCTCTATTTTATTTTCACATGAAAATAGGAAGCTTCGGTTCCCTGGTGGTTTAGTAATTAGACATTATCACGGCTGCATTTTGAGATTGGTTTCTGGTCAGGGAATGGAAAATTTTCAGTACCTAATATAAAAATATTCGACTGCCTCACTAAAAATACCTATTGCATTGAAGGGAAATTATTCACACAAAGCATTTAAATCTTCAACAATTGAATTTGTGGACTAATTGGCATTTTTGTTAATTCAATTAAACAAACACTGATTAAATACCTTAATTTAGTACTTAGTAAAAAAGTACTGAACAAGGCAGAATAGGGATGCAAAGTCTTATAAGGTTAGGTTACTCTCATTAAGGGCGTTTAAATCTAAATGACAAGACACATGTTCATAAATAATTATCAGAAAAGACAGGACAGAAATAAAAATAGGCTCAATTTATCCATTGGAAAATATTAATAACCTATCAGGTGAATGTATTTCCTTTATCTTTCACAAATTTCCCTCAGCTACTTGTACTCTTTAAGAAACAGTTGTATTTTAGGTGCCTGGGTGGCTCAGTTGTTACGCGTCTGCCTTCAGCTCAGGTCATGATCCCAGGGTGCTGGGATCGAGGCCTGCATCGGGCTCCCTGCTCGGCGGGAAGCCTGCTTCTCCCTCTCCCACTCCCCCTGCTTGTGTTCCCTCTCTCGCTGTGTCTCTCTCTGTCAAATAAATAAAATCTTAAAAAATAAATAAATAAAAAGAAATAGTTGTATTTTGATAGATTTCAGCTGCAAACATCTCAAAACCAACTTTGCAGCCTGCCATTGGGATTAGTGAGGTGGAATAGTTTGGGAGATAAACCACAGTGCACATTTCTTAAAGAACTTTTTTATTTACCTGATATGGTTCCAAATGGCTTTGTCATTTTCTCCCCCTGATGACACATTTTCTCATTTCTCTTTCTTGCTCAGTGGATATCTTCCATAAACAGAAGGACTACATAATATTAAGAAACCTTTGTTAGCCCAAGATTCACTGACTTCACAAAATAGCATAAATCTGACTTTATCCTCTTAAATTGCATTTTTTACTTTTAGCCCAAACAGGTGTGTGTGTGTGTGTGTGTGTGTGTGTGTTAATACTTGTAGAAATAATGCGATGTAAAATGAATAAGCCTTCACAAGGCTTATTGCTACTATTGTACTGAACTTGAAGACACGGTGTTACTCACCAGGCTGAACTACAACCCTGAGAAAAAACAGATGGCATCATTACTACCTTTGCTCACCTGAACCCAAGCTGTATAACTGGGTCATTGTGTTTAAAAAATTATATTGTGCTTAGTGGCTCAATCGGTTAAGCGTCTGCCTTCAGCTCAGGTCATGGTCTCAGGGTCCTGGGATGGATCCCCACATCTGGCTCTGCTCAGTGGGGAGCCTCCTTCTCCCTCTCCCTCTGCTGCTCCCCCTGCTTGTGCTCTCCTGATCTCTCTCTGTATCAAATAAATAAATAAGATCTTTAAAAAATAAATAAATAATACATCGTGCTTAAAAAATATACTTGAATTCTGAAACAACTGTCACTTGTGAAATAGGAAGCCCAGGGCTGGTAACATCAGTAACTTGCATCCCTTCCATGTCTTGAACGCCAAGAATTATAACAAAATGTATTCAAACCATGCTTATGTAGTCTCCATTTTTATAAACCTAGCGAGAATTATTTTCCTAATTTTATCGGCTGTTTGTTTCCAAAATTTTTGGAGGAATTAAACCTGGGTAACAGGAGGGCCTGGTATACGTGCTGGTTTGAAACCTCAGGGGTCCTGCAGGTGAAATATGAAATTGGCTCAGGACAGAGTGCAAGGCAAGACTGAAGGAAGACCGTTCCGGCATGGGAGGTGGCAGGTTGGATAAACAAGGGAACTTACTTATGAGGCTTATCTGGGGGGCCACAAGATGAGTAGATCTCCACACCCACTTGCCAGGATCTACAAGTTTAAATAGAGGCCTTCCCTGTATCCTCTCCAGGTGGTCTGGACAACACATTGCTTTCTCAAGACTGCATCCTTGAAAATGGTTCTCACTGTGGGGAATGGTGGGCAGAACACAAATTCCCAGGACAGGGGAGGAGGCGAGGAGTCTCCAATTGCCAGGTCCAGCTCAAGTGGGCTGGGGAAGGAGCCAAGGAAAGATACAGGTGTCAGATGGGTGCTAGCTTCTGCCGGGACCAGCAGGGAGCTCTGGGGATGAATTATACCAGAGTTGGTCTGCTTTGAAGCAAGAAGCCAGGTTTGGGTACAAATCTGTCCATTTGTCACTGGCTTCAGACTATCCCCAGGCAGGGGGTGGGGGGCCATCTTCTAAGTTGACGCATTACCTGTTCTGAAGAGGGCCATTCTCTGAAGAAGGGAACAGCTATGAGAAGTTAGCACTAACCCCAACGGCAGCTGGGGATGGGTGCCCTGGCCTGTTAGAGAGGCTTGGTTGTGGCATCGACAGTACCCACAATCATCCACCCTGGTCTTCTCTGTGCTTTTCAGATCTACTTGCTTCTTACATTGTTTATTCCATTCAGGCACAGTTTCTCCAGGATTCTGGTTGGTCCCAATAACGGGACAATTTACAAGAGGGGATTAGTAAGATGAGCAGCCCCCACGGTTGCAGCTGGCCCCAAGTTCAACAACGATGCTCAACAACCCTCTTCTCTGTCACCCCTTCCAGATCCCTCACCTTTGGGCTAGGACCTTTGGGTGGCTTGTCTTGCTAAGTGCCCTTGTCCATCAACCTGGGGGATCTGAGCCCCTGGTTACCGTGAACTTATGAGATATTTTATATAATAAATGAGATCGTCAAGCTTATTTTCAGAACTGAAAGATTTGCTTCTGTCTGGTAGCAGCTTTTACTATGAAATCGTCCAAACATACATCATTTTATTGCTGAGTGACACTTCTAAAACATGACCTTTGTTTTCAGAAGTCCACTAGTCTCTCTGGGTGATTGGCTCGGCTACTGCTCAGTACAATGAGACCTCCCCCTCCTCACCCCATAGTAGAAGTGTTGTTTATTCCTTATTTCACAGCTTTTCTCTGAAAACATAAAGTAGAGCAACATGGTGAGCTCTGAATTTTTTTAAAATTAATCTGTAAAGTAAGCATAGTGTGAGGACCACATCTCGCCGTATGAGTCTCCAAATCCAGCTTGTCCTCTGGAATCCCTCCTCCATTATTAGGCAGTTTATCTTTCCATAAGAGAAAGTGACTGCATTTCTTGCTCCAACATATTTCTGCCCATTTTAAGAGTCACAGCTTCTGTTTGAGGTTTAATATCATCTTTCCTTCTTTTCTTTGCTGTTGAAGGGTGCGGTGAGCCTATCCCCTATCTCTGACTGATTTAAATGCAAACAGGAACTTCTTAAAACATTAAATGGCCGTATGACCTTAGAACAACCTCAAACCTGACTCAGCCAATGGTTCTTGACCACCTAGTTGCACTCACATGTTTTCAGTGCTTAAATAACACAGCTACAGCGTAAGTTCAGGGTCTGTCAGGATTCTAGACCTTGTCCAGCGTCCATATGATGATGGAGGTGCTTGGGACGTACAGGAGAGGGAAGAAAGTGGGCAAGTCCTCTCTGGGCTATTAAGAAAGAAATGGTCATGGACCGGTGCCAACTACTGGAACGGCCTTGCTCACAGGGATACCTGTTTTATTAAGACAGATTCTCCATAATTGCATGTCCCACTAGAATCTCCATGGATATATTTAAGATCACCCCAGTGATACTCATTATCAAGAAAGTTTAGGAAACGTTGTTTTAAGGAAAAGGTAACATGCGAGGTGTCTTCCAAAGCCTTGCGATATTTAAGTGGTGAATGAATGTTTCATGGCTGCCTGGAAAGCTGATTCATGAGAAGACAAGAACACCCCAGAGACATTCAGTATCATGCTTCCTGTCGAGGAAACACACTGTGGTAAGCCTCCCTCAGGCTCTCCATCATTAAAATGCATCTACTCTGCATAGACTGAATTCTGAACATGTTAATCCATGAGTTAGCAAGCAGTAGATGCCTCCTGCTTTGCCCTTTTATATTTTTAAAGTAGGTCTTCTGGACCTTTAGTTTCCCTGCCCGAGGTGTCTCCAATAGAGAAAATTCAATCACATCAACATTTAGTGGCAAGTGGGCCATATGTCAACCCTGAAATCACACAATATAAACAAATGTGTACAGATTAAGATCAATCTTAACCTCAGTGCCATCTATACATAAATCTAGTCTGAAGGAATCCTGGAGTCAAACAGGTCCCTAAATTCCCCTAAAGCACATGGCATCCCCCACCTCATGGATATATTTTTAAGTCTTTTTTTTTTTTTTTAATCTCTTTTATGTTTAAGTAAGTAGGCTCCACGTCCAGCTTGGAGCCCAATGTGGGGCTTGAACTCATGACCCTGAGATCAAGACCTGAGCTGAGATCAAGAGTCCAATGTTTAACTGACTGAGCCACCCAGGCACCGGATCCCCCATGGATATTTCAATTTCTCTTTTAGCAATTGTCATTGTTTTCTCGGTTACTCACTATGGTGTCAAGTGGGGTGCTAATTTTAGGTGGAAATCAGCAGTAGGGACAGATGAGTTAGTGAGAAGAAATATCTCATTTTCATTAAATTCTTACTATCTCGAGTTTCATAGTTACTGCCACTGCAAAGCACTTGCCAGACCATGAACAAAATTTTCTCCAACTCATAGGTTAGTGTCTTGGTACTACATTGGCCTGGCTTCATCCTCTGTATTATAAAGTTCCCTGCATTTGACAGTTGTCTTTCTGTTTGACAGTGCTCCTTCCCTGATCTCACACCGTTGAATACAGATTTAACCGCACAGGCTCTCACATTCAAATGCCTTCTGGGGCCAGGCGTTAAAACAGGCTTGGGAGTAAGGAGCGAACGGGAAGAATATGCCTGTGTAAAGGAGACACAGGACATCTCCAGCTGCTCTTTGCCGTGCGGAAATGCACACCTGAACTGCCCAGATCTTCCTATTTTTCAGGATAAACTAAAAATCTCATGGTTTTCAATGTTGGTAATTGATTTTAATTTGTCAAAAATGTTTTGCAAGTCAAACAACACACACCTGTGAATTATACTGAAATCCTAGAACAGAGATTCACTTTCACTGAATTACAGCAATAAATCTAGCTACAGAGCCTGTTGGGCCTCCCTAATTTTACTAATAAGAAAACACAAGGGATCATGAGCAGATAGAGACATTAAGGACATTAAGAATCTGTCTTTTATGATGATTGTCCACTCATGTATGCTGAGTTCCTACAGATTCCAGGAGGCCTGTAGTGAGCTTTTCCATCCCTGCTTCAGTCCATGCATTTCCCAAAACCTTTTCCATAATTCATGGGATTGTTTGGCACCTAAACGTGAATTATAGATACTTAACACAGCCGTTTTTTTTTTATTTTTTTATTGTTATGTTAATCACCATACATCATTAGTTTTGGATGTAGTGTTCCATGATGCATTGTTTGCGCATAACACCCAGTGCTCCATGCCGAACGTGCCCTCTTTAATACCAATCACCAGGCTAACCCATCCCCCACCCCCTCCCCTCTAGAACCCTCAGTTTGTTTTTTTTTAATTTTGTTATTGTTATGTTAATCACCATACATTACATCATTAGTTTTTGATGTAGTGTTCCATGATTCATTGTTTGTGCATAACACCCAGTGCTCCACGCAGAACGTGCCCTCTTTAATACCCATCACCAGGCTAACCCATCCCCCCACCCCCCTCCCCTCTAGAACCCTCAGTTTGTTTTTCAGAGTCCATCATCTCTCATGGTTGGTCTCCCCCTCCGATTTCCCCCCCTTCATTCTTCCCCTCCTGCTACCTTCTTCTTTTTTTTCTTAACATATATTGCATTATTTGTTTCAGAGGTACAGATCTGTGATTCAACAGTCTTGCACAATTCACAGCACTCGCCATAGCACATACCCTCCCCAATGTCTATCACCCAGCCACCCCACCCCCCCACCACTCCAGCAACCCTCAGTTTGTTTCCTAAGATTAAGAATTCCTCATATCAGTGAGGTCATATGATACATGTCTTTCTCTGATTGACTTATTTCACTCAGCATAACACCCTCCAGTTGCATCCACGTCCTTGCAAATGGCAAGATCTCATTCCTTTTGATGGCTGCATAATATTCCATTGTGTATATATACCACCTCTTCTTTATCCATTCATCTGTCGATGGACATCTTGGCTCTTTCCACAGTTTGGCTATTGTGGACATTAACACAGACCCCGAGAAGGGTCTGAAATGCCTGATTGGTGAGGAGTGTTGCTGAGATTACTAAAACCAATGCCATTATTACTTCATTCACAAAATTTGTAAATCTTGATCTTTAATTATTTCATTAATATGATTTTCTGATTATTCTGACTCGATGAATTCTAAAAAAATATGCACAGCTATATATTTTAGAGATACAACCTGAAATAAACTAGCATTATATCAAACAATTGAAAGCAGTGATTGGAGACGATTAAACAAATTGGTAGTTTTTCTAAACAAATGGTCTATAGACTTATTAATGTTTTAATCGCTTTCCATTTTGTGTTGTGAAAAATATTTCCACATGATTTCATCATTTGTTGGAAACGTAGGTTTTTATATAGTTGGTCTTTCTGAAATTTTCAGATATTGGAAAAAAATTATTCCACATGGTTCTGCATTTCCTGAAATGCCAATTATTTTTAAATTTCCTTTAAAAATAAAAAAAAAAGGTGCTAATATTGGCCTAAAGTGAATAGATTGTGCTTAGGTTCCTTTTCTAGCTGTAACTTAATTAAAGATCCATAACCAGAAAATACATTTTAAAAATGTGTCCTTGTGACTTTACTTCCATCCCTTGGGCTATAATATTTTCTGATAGGGGATTGTTCTTTGTTTAGGAGTTCTGATTTCCCTCTTAGAGGAAGGTTCATTCAGTTTTCGCTCTCCTTCTACGTATGTGCCCGTGTGTATGATGTCTAAATCACTTCTCAAGGGTTTCTTAGTGGGTTGAATATCTCCCTACAAGGCAAGATGCCAGCCGTCCCCTGATGGAGCTTTTCAGGGAATGCAGCCGAGAGATGTCCCCTGGGCCTGAGGATGGTGTTCAAGATTCCAAGCTTTCCCTCAACCTGGTCAGCGAGAAGCTGCAGAAGACATCAGATGCAGCTTCTTGTCCTGGTCACTTACAGTGCATGGAGGTAACCATCAATATTTGGACATCCTGCCTCAGCCACATAGCGACATAATTTAATTTTAAGGGGGAATGTGAACATGTTTAGAAGACTATGATAAGTGTCACCCATGCACTCATTAATTCGCAATTTCATACCCAAAAGGTGAAACTAGTCCGCATCCTCAGAAACTGTGTCCGGGAAGCCCAGCTCACTCACACTCGCTCACACGCGCACGCACACGGGCCCTGCGCGCCTCTATACAGTGTCCTTGTATGTGCCCCGCGTGTGCCCGGCTCCAGTGCCCACGGCCGTGGCCGTGCTCAGGCCGAGACCACGAGAGGAGCCGGTCGAGGAGAACCCAGCTGTTGCTGTGAGGCTGACTGCCGGTGGCAGCCAGAGAAAGAACCTGCTAGCACCGACCCTCCCGCTCCCCACCAAGCGCAGCCTCCGCTGCCCTTTCCTCCCTCCCGCCCGCCGCGTCCTCGCAGCCCCTGCGGCAAAGACAACTCTGATTTAAAAAAAAAAAAAAAAAAAAAAA
>NW_027397069.1:5402413-5536449 GCF_003265705.2 Callorhinus ursinus
GGGGGGCGGGGGGCGGAAGGGGCAACAAGCCTCGGCGGGGGAGGGGCGCGGGCGGCCGCGAGGCCCCTCCCTGCCGCGGCGGCGGGATGCGCCGTCCCCGCCCGGGCAGCGCGCGGGTGGGCGCCGGGAGCCAGGGGCGCTAGATCCGGGCCTGCCCCGCCAGCCACCCCGGGGCAGGTGGCGGGGGCTGCGGCGGCTGCGCTGCGCGGCGTGCGGCGGCCCCTCCGCGCCTGAGGGCGAGCGCGCCGGGGGTGGGAGGCCGCCCTGCTCCAGCAGGTTTCCCAAGGGGCGGGGGCCTTGCCCACCCCACCTGACTCCTGCGGATTGCTGTGTGCTTCAGAGCCCTCATTTTATTAATGGGCCTGGTTGAGCCGCTGTCATTAGGGTGGCCCACAGCCAGCAAAGCAACAGCGTTTTGTCATTGAGCCCTTAAGAGACTGGCTCGCATCTTAAGACGGGCCCAGAACTCCCCGAACAAGCAAGGGGTTGTCCCTCTGACTCGGAATTGCCAGCCTTCAGGATGGTTTATAACTCTGAACTCAGGTCCTTATAAATTCTTAAAGTATCATAGGATGAATCTTTCAATGTCACGCATAATTGTCAGGGAATATATTATCAAGGATGTGTACTTGTACACATATAGGTTCAGGCCTCTGGAAGGTTCTAGTCTTAATCGTGTGTGTGTGTGTGTGTGTGTGTGTGTGTGTGTGTGTGTGTTCATTATCTGGTTTTCCCTGGTGGTGAAATGGGGACCAGTGACTGTTGTGTATCAGAAGGCCAAGGTTGGAGGAGAAGACCTTTGACAGGGAGCAGAAATTAACAAGTTCGTTTACAATTTGTGATTTCCATTTTCATAGCTACAACTGTGATTTGATTGGAAATGAAGTAGGAAAGGACAGGGTGGCCTATGGCTGATATTCTCAAGGCGGGTATACGAGCAGCAGTGGTTTTTTACATTCCAAGATTAAGTTCCAACAGTTCTAAATGACAATCATGGCTTCTCACAGCTCTACAACAGCAACAACCTATTTTTTCATTGGTTGGGTTTTATTCTGTGGGCCTCTCTAGGTTGGATTCTTAGTCTTCTGTGGTATATTTTGACCCAGCTATTGCTAAAGCCAAATAAAGTGAAGGAACAATCGGGCTTGGGAGGAAAATTAAAAAGTGAACGGGCTCATGGTACCCCTTTCCTGTTCGTGGAAGGCAGGACATCTTGGCAGAACAGTTATGCTGTCCCTGCTAAGGACTATTCCAGAACTTCTATAAAAACTGGACAAGTCATGTCTTGTGGAATGGTGGTGCTGTAGTTATAACTTTAGATATCACTTGCAAGATAGTGAAAAGAGGAAAAATGTACTTCTAAAAGAAAAAAAAAACCCTCAAAGTTATATAATTTCCTTGCAGTTGAAAGACTGGAAGGTTGGAGTGGCATTTTCTTCTTCCTTGAGTATGGTATTTCTTTGAAATGTGTTTCATTTGCTTCTCTTTCCTGCATACATTGTATGTGTGCACACGTGCATGTGTGCACACACCTGGGCATGCACGTACATATTTGTTGTAAAAAAAAAGTTATGAATTGTTTCCCAAAAATGGTATCAACATTTTAAAGGTTAACTATCATGTTGTATGATTTTTACCTTCTTCAAAGACCCACGCAAGAAGCTTTTACACCTCAAAAGTCTTTGTATGCAAACATTAAACATTTAAAAATTTATCCTTTGATTTTTAAAATAACCAGCCATGAAAGAAATGACAGATGACAAAAAAAGAATAAACGTCCATAGTCCTAATAACTGAACACAAATGATTATAAGATCTATGTATTTGCTATAATCTTTTTAAAACTACATGACTTTGTGTAGTTGGAATCATGGCATTGTACTGTTTTTATACTGGTTTTCCCATTTAATATTTAGCATAAGCAATTTTTTTTTATTCTATACAGTATTCTTACTTAAAAAATTCTAAATAGCTGTATAAGACTACACCCCATGAATATAGCTTCACTTCTATGACCGTACCTCTGGTCATTGCACATTTGTTGTTTCCAGTTTCTCATCATTACAAATAACATATCAAAAGTAATTGATAATCAAAATAAATGGATTATCAAAATTATTATGGAAATATATAATGTATATAATGGATATACTGTATCTATCTAGCTTTAGGTTGTTTTCCTAAAGATTTAATTTGAATAAGATGTTTTCTATGTTTCTTCAGTAAATATGCCTTCTTTTGGTATTTGTGGATCACTTTCCCTCTTTTACAGGGATAAAGGAAGATTAAAAAATATCTTGGACATAGAACCTTTGCACTATGTAAAGACTTGACCTTTAACCAATTCATCTAAAATCAAGATGATAAAATATACTTCTTAGTGCAAAACCAAGATAAGAATGTTATGCAAGTGGTCAGGTGAAAAAAAAAAGTAAGTTAATGCAAGGTCTTTTAGGAATAATGATTTTTGAGCCCAGGAGTCTAATTCTGGTTTTTTGCTTCCTAGTCAGACCTGAAATAAATGATCAAAGGACTTTATATAGTGAGAAACCTGTACCCCACAGTCACAGGGAAGGGAAGACCATTTGCTTGTGGGCTGTGGACTCCGAGGCATTTCTGGTAGATTCAGCACAGATGGAACTGGACAGATGGGATGGATGGCAAAACTCAGGTTCAGGCCACAGTTCCCTTTCGACTTGTACGAAAAATAAGGAACAGAGCTCCAGGCAGAACTCCTTTATCTGAAGGGTGAAGTCTGAAGTTGACTTCTCAAGCAGTTTCTCCAGGAGACCCTGGGGCAGGCACAGCCATACCAGACGGAATGTGCTCCAAAGACAGGGACTGACCCCATGGTCCAGAGAGGGGCGCGGGCCTGGGGGTTCTGGGAAAAGAGTCAGGAGATGAGAAGACCAAAGATCAGCACACTGTGGCCAAAGGAAGCGTGTCTGCAGAGACTGAGTGGGACTTCTCTCCAATTATGCAAAGGAAAGAGAAGGGGAGACTTTGTTTGGAGCAGGATGATATGTCTGGAAGACAGCCAACAGAGAGGCACAAAGAAGTGCTCTTCCTGACAGGGAGATCAGAGCAGATGGGGCGCAGGCCACGTTCTAAGTGAAATGTGAGCACTGTTTTCTTTTAGATGAAAACAAATAACCCAAATATGCAG
The DNA here is from genome assembly GCF_003265705.2 of Callorhinus ursinus. Taxonomy (NCBI): domain Eukaryota; kingdom Metazoa; phylum Chordata; class Mammalia; order Carnivora; family Otariidae; genus Callorhinus; species Callorhinus ursinus. The sequence continues at coordinate 5,405,580 of NW_027397069.1, forward strand.
ATGGAGATGAGTTATACTGGACCGGGAAGGACTAACAGAAAGTAGCTGACGTCTTGTTAGAGCCTAGTGAACACTTTGCATTTGAAAAACTGAAAAAGGAAGAATACCCCATCAGTTTTCTGATCAAGTTAAAATTTTTTTTTTGCCGGGTGTGCAAAATGGGTAAAGGGGGTCAAAAAGTATGAACTTTCAGTTATAAAATAAATAAGTCACGGGATGTAGTGGACAGCATGGTGACTGCAGTTAATAATACTGTGTTGCGTATTTGAAAGTTGCTAAGAAAGTAGATCTTAAAAGTTCTCATCACAGGAAAAAAATCATAAACTATGGGGGTGGATGCTGTCTAACTTACTGTGGTGATCATAACAACAAAAAGAAAAAGGAAAAAAAAACGTTTATCTACAAAGAACATGTATACCGCCTTCATATATACCCTTTCTAAAATTAAGTATCAGCAAGCAGTAAAATAATATCCCAAAATTATATAATTCTGAATAATACCAGAAGACAATTCTTGTAGGATACTCCTCTGGGTCAAAAATGAAATAGAAAAAAAGGTGAAGACATACATATTAGGCAAGTGAAAGAAAATGTGAAGGAGAAGAATGTAAATAACAGAACAGTTGTTTGAAAAGTGATTAGATGAGAAAAAAGGACCTTAAAGCAATAAAAGTTACCATCTTTAATAAAGTTATGATTATGAGCCTTCTAGCAATACCAGTGATCACAGCAATGTAATATTTTTAGCCAAAAGTATTTTTAAGTGTATCTATTTTGGGAGACATGGCCCATAGATGCAGTATTTTCTCAAAGGGTTCTGTGACCTGTGATGGGATAAGAAATCAGCATTTCAGCCTAGGAAGTAAAGAAAACAACACAAGAGAACTAGAGAGGACGAGAAAGGAGTTAACGTTTAAAAAACACATGTGAATTCGTTATAAAATAAGGAAGCTTTAGACATGATAGAAAAAAACTGAACAGCCAGAGCATTCCAGTTTTTGAGGAACATTAGTATACATCCAAGAACTAAACAATGAGGTCAAGAAGAAGGAGAAAAATAACAATGGGGATCAGTGAAGGAAGGTGTTGGAGAAATTGGGTGTGCAATACCTGGAACCAGACTATGATCATGGAGCCAAGAAGTAGATAGTAGATTTATCAGCAGAACGAATGCTAACAGATCCTGGTGATCAAACCAGTAGAAGGAAAGGGAGGGCGTGGGTGGAAAATAAATCCAGGATTTCAAGCTCGGGTGATTGATTGGCGGTGTTTTGTTTTGTTTTGTTTTTTCCTATTCAACTAATCACTTCTTCATCTCTCAGTGAGCAGTATCTATAGATTAAATCATTTGCTTCATTATTTTTTAAATCTGTTCTTTGTTGTAATCATGAAATCCATAGGTCAGCTTCGTGGATCACTTCTGAAGTAGAGGAAGGATTTTTAAAAATTAGTATTTCTGAAAAGGACAAATTACATAAGCCTCTATCAGACAAGATACAAATTTGTATCAGACAAGATACAAGTCAGTGATGACTTAAGACACTGTTAAATATATATTACAGAAGTTGGGGTTAAAAAATCCTGGATAATGTAAAATGAGAGGATCTCTGAAGGATGGAAAACTTCCTTAACTATTCCTCCCAGGAGCTAAAACACAGAGATGGAGATAAGTATTGTGAATAAGGGATTTACATTTTTAGAAATAGGGCTTCTTGGATTTGGAAACACCTTTTGTTGAATTAGTATTTCCATTTCCTTCAATTTGGTATGTCAATACTTTATGGAGAAAAAAAATATTAAACTCTGGGGAACCACAAAACAATTTTCTGCTGTTTATTAAGTAAAAATTAAAGCAATTTTAAAACCTAATTAGTTGAACTAGACAATTTGTTTTTGATTTCTTCGTTTCAAGAAATGAATAGCCATTTTCAAGGTATATTCTAGACTAGAACGTTGTAGTAGAAAAGCCAAGGAAAAGAGTTCTTAATTATGTTCTCATAAGGGCGCCTGGGTGGCTCAGTTGGTTAAGCGACTGCCTTTGGCTCAGGTCATGATCCTGGAGTCCCAGGATCGAGTCCCACATCGGGCTCCCTGCTCGGCAGGGAGTCTGCTTCTCCCTCTGACCCTATCCCCTCTGATGTGCTCTCTCTCTCTCATTCTCTCTCTCAAATAAATAAATAAAATCTTTAAAAAAAAATTATGTTCTCATAAGACAAAAACCAAAATCTTAATCTTGTATATAAAGTATATTCCATGTAGGTATTTTTTTGAGAAAATTCTGAAGGTCTCTGAGGAAAACTTAAGAATATAATATACTGCATGTACATACAGTTATAAATCAAAGTTTTTGTCTCTGATTTCTATTTTGTTTCAGTTGTTTAGAACTAGTCTCTCTTATTTTTATCCCCAAACAACCAGTCTTGACTCTGAACTATAAACTCCGGAGGTATTAAGATGCTCTTCTGAGCGTCTAGATCAGTGACCCCATCACTAATTGGGACCACTTCTGGGATAGTGTGTTAGAATTCCCTGGGGGCCATTTCCCATAGTCCACCCCAGAAGGTTCTTAGTATGCCTGACGTGAAGGACAGCCAGGGTTGAGAATGTTTAAGAACCTCCCTGGATGATTCAGAGGTTCAGCAGTCTTTGGAAACTACTATTTGGAGACCTTTCACCTTCTTTGTCCAAACTTGACAGATTCCTATTACAAAATCAAATCACCACAAACAAAAAAATAGGGTAACTCCTTTTGAATTGCCATCTTATTTAAGTACGGTCTGGTAAAGTTTTGGAAAACCACTGTTTTAAACCATCCATCTTCTTTGTGCTTTGCAGATTCATTACAAGATTAAGCGACCACAATAAAAATAGATAATCTCCTTTTCTGAGTTTTCATAGTATTTAAATGATAATAGTAGTTTATCAAGATAAAATTCCTGTCCCTGAACTCTTGGAAGATGAAAACCCTCGGAGGCCCTGCGGCCATGTAGAGGACGGGAGAACCTTTACCGGACTATTCGGAGATTGGGAAATGTGACCTTCTTGCAAAGTCACACCATCAACCTCTGGTGATTTCTAACTCTGACATTCTTTTCCTGAAATTTTCTTACACCTACACTGTACCCAGAATTAAGTCTCAAAATTATAAATGTATATCCTTCCTAACTTGGAGTGAATGACAAGTTTTGTTAAAAGGATTGATTGGTAGAGATCTGGCCAGAGGCTGATTGCCTCAATTTGTAATCAATACAGTGATTAGGTGACACACATAGAGGCCCGTGCCCTTTCCTGTGGCTGGGCCAGTTTAGTTTGGGATGCAGGGTATAACAACAAAGGGGTGCTGAGCCATTCCAGTCTATCCTGAGTTCCTTTCCAAATCCAGTGATTTTTAAAGGGCAAAGAAAATTCAATTTTCACAAGTAAAAATGAAACAAAACAGAATTCTTAGTAATGACGGTTTTGAAGCATTCGTAGAAAGAACGAGAAAAAAGGTAATAATGCTGTTTTTCTTTGGGATTTGGGAAGTAGAGTCAGTATAAAAAGGGGGGGACCATTTTCTTTCTTTTTTATTATGTTCAGTTAGCCACTGTATAACACATCATTTGTTTTTGATGTAGCGTTCAGTGATTCATTAGTTGCGTATAACGCCCAGTTCTCACCACAACACGTGCCCTCCTTAGTACCCATCACCCTGTTACCCCATCCCCGCACCGTCATCCCCTCTGAAACGCTCAGTTTGTTTCCCGGAGTCCACAGTCTCTCATGGTTCGTTTCCCTCTCTGATGTCTCCCCCTTCCCCTTTGGTCCTCTGTTCTGTTTTTAATCAGTGTGCTGACAAAAGGAACAGAGAATGGATGAGCTCGGTTTAGAGGTGGCCTTTTGAAATGTTTCACTTCCTCTGCTTGGTGGCCAGTCCTGGGTGGCCCCTGCGTCCTGCTGAGACTGGACCATGCGTTGCAATGCTCTGTTTTTGCAGGACTACATCCTGATTTAGCGAGGGCCAAGTTGTAGATGAGTAAGCACCCAAATGAAAAGTGCATTCGGGGAGAGTCAGAGAGAGCTTGCGGCTGTGACCCCAGGGGTCAGCATTTCAATGATGTCTCAGTTCTCCTGCTAACGGTTTGCACTCTGCTGACCGCTGGAGCAGACATAAACTCAGGCTACTTTGAGAGACAAAACAACACAGCCACCTGCCTTTTCTGCAAGCAGGAGCCCGATTAGAGGGAAAGATGTGTCTGGCCCATAAAATTCATGAGCAAAGGGGACTGGTGACAGGCCTGCTTAAGAGTGGCCTGGGAGGACTGAACTGCACTTCTAGGGGCTGCCATGCTCCAATTTGGTTTCACCACTTAGACATGGGAGAGGCAAGAATTGGAGAATCTCCATCCCTGATCTCTGAGAAAGATTCTAGTCACCACGCCTTGGAAAGGTCAGACTGAAAGATGTGGACAACTGAAGATCACGGGGTTCAAGATCAGAAAATGACCTCGGGCGGGGCACGTCTACCATCTCTCAATCTCAGTTTAATCTCTAAAATAGGAGTAAGAGAACACTGGCCTCACTGGGGCAGGGCAAGAAGTCAGTGAGATGATCCACACAGATCTCTTAGCCTCACACGTCATAAACTCTAAGCAGATGTTAGGTGTAACTTGTGCAGACTTCACAATGAATTATTTTCATATTGTATTTATTTTAAAGAAATCACAAATGAATTTCATCACTGTTGCAAAATGTTTGAATTTTATAAAAGTTCTTGAATTTCAGACTCCCTGGATTCTAAAATTGTTTCCAATTCATGTGGCATTGGGCAAGTTTGCCTCAGACTTTTAATCTGTACAGTGGAGATAATACTAAAAACTACTTCAGAGAGATAGTTAGGCCTTGCAGTTGTGCCTAGTGCAGAGCCAACTTTCCATAAATGTTTGATTTCATCTTTCAAGCAGGGGGAACAAAAGAGAATACATAATGCTTAAAGCTTGATTCTTTTCTGAAATTATGTACAGTGCTTTATGGACTGTCACCCTACCCTAAGAACTGATCAAATGCATAAAGTTAGGAGCAACTTCAGGAGTGTGATAATAGATTTTATCATTGGGAGTTTCTTGGGATGTGATGTACTGCAAACTCCAGACGGTGCAGGAGTCCTGTCTGCAAATTTCATAATGTATAGTAATTCTCTCTGAGAACATCCAGAAAGCAGCTGGTCACCTCTCAGGATGACCCAATGCATTATTATTAGCAACTTTTAGAAAAACAGCTACCACTTGCTAACTTCTGATTGATAGCTTCCATTTAGTTTGGATTTTCCTTGCTGGAAGAACCACTACAAAACAAAATGACAGCCTTGACCATGTTCTGAGCTGTGGATTTTGAGTATAGCTAAAGGACTTCTCTTGATAAACCCCTTCTTTCTGCCTTGGTACATTCTCTGCAGGAAGCATATATTCTTATGCCAAGGTATCATCAGTGAGACCTAGTTTCTAGTTTCACATTCTCAGCATATTCAGTCAAGAATTTATGAGACTAAGGGTGCTTGGGTGGTTCAGTTGGTTAAGCGTCTGACTGTTGATTTGGGCTCAGATCATGATCTCAGGTTTGTGAGATGGAGCCCCGTGTCCTGCTCGGTGCTGGGCATGGAACCTGCTTAAGATTCTCTCCATCGCCGTCTGATCTTCCCCCCATCCTGCTCACATGAGCATGTGCTCTCTCTCTCAAAAAAAATTTTATGAGACTAAAACAAACTCTAGGAAATTAAAAAATCTGCCATCTGTAGGAAATTAAGACAGCTGTCTCTTTCCTACAAGATGTGAGATTATCAGGTGAGAGTTCATAAATGCTTTTTTCTCATTTTTATTTTGAAATTTAGAGAAAAGATAATCAAAGCATAATAGAACATTTCTAGAATTCACCCTCAAGGAAAAAGACTGGATAATGAATAATGACTTCAGAAACCTGAAAGTGACATTTAGATAGATTCAGTGAGACATTTGAAGATTCTTGCCAGAAAAAAAGACACATTTTTATAAATGTGTGGCTGGAATAACCATCAAATGAATCATATAATAAAAATGGATTCAATTTTAAGAAATGAGAAATGTCTGCACTATTTTCACACAAAAAAAATAATTGATGCCAAGAGAGCTTATAATCACTAGGTTGTATGATGAGACTATGTTGAAATATGTTGAAAAAGTATTTTCTTTTTATTACCACTCTGAGTTATAGTATAGTTAATTTTAAATTTAATAGTTCTATAAGCCACATTGTCTTGGTTCATATCCTGCCTCATCTCTGAGCCCAAGAGAAAAAGTCCTTGTAAGAATGGAATGACATGATGCGCCATGTGCTTAGAAAGCCTGGCACCTGACGAGCCCTCAGTAAACGTTGGTAGGAGTCTGTCTTTACATGGCAGTTGACGGATTTTGAGAGGAAATCAACTGATGAGCTCATAATTTTACCACGGGAACTTCCTTATCTTCCAAAGCATTTCATCACACTTTTGTGGGGTTTTTTTTTCCTGTAGATTAGTGTGTGTGTGTGTGTGTGTGTGTGTGTGTGTGTGTGTGTGTGTGTGTGTGTGTGTGTTTGAGGACTGTTTTGTGTAAAGCATTCAGACTGGGGACTATATATATTCAGCTTCATATAAAATCCTGCCTGTAATACTTGTCCTTCAGTGGTTTTGAGAATTAAGATCCAAGGTAATTAGTGAGCACCCGCTAAGCAGGAGATGTAGGGCGGTTGGAGTCCACGTGGGAGAGCGCTGTGTACCACGCTATAGAGGCTGTAAGGGGTGAGCTCACAGTGGTGGCTGTGGGATGCTGAGACAGCACAGGACACCAGTCCTTGGTGCCCCTAGGAGAGAACCAAGATGCTGTGGGCTTGCAGAACTAGGGAGGAGTTTCAGCCATTCACAATGGAGTGAGAGGACACTCAGCTGGCAGAGGAGGTGGGGTCATCACAGGCTCTGGAGCACCACTGTACCCTGGAAATCAGAGGAAGGATGAGTGGACGGGGTAGAGAAGCATGAGGCACGGCAGAGAGATTTTGGATCACAGAAAATAAGACAAAAATAGCGGGGTTTGCTCCCTCATTTACAAGCATGGCGTAAAATGCACAATGCTATATTCATTTTTTCTGAATGGACCTCTTCTGTTGGGAAGGACATTTGGCCAGCCAAAATGTGGAGTCTGTATTTACAGAAATAATGGCATTTGGCAGTTCCAGCATCAGGAATAAACATCCCCTTTGTCTTCAAACTGTTATGATCATGTGCTGAAGTACAACGGACTATTTAAATATGCATATGGGAAAGGCAGAAAACTTGTTCCAATACGGGTATCAGTGGTTTGTTGGTTTGGGTTCTGAGGCCATTTAAGCAAAACAACGACAACAAAAGGAGAAGTAGGAATACTTGAAATAAGAAATAAGATTGTAATGCTCAAAAGAATGATAACATCAAATTCAGTTGTCTTCCAAAATATGTGGTGATACCTTTCTTCCCTGCAAATTCAATATTGACAGCCAATCTAGAAAAAATGTCTTTTTATCTGTTTACCTGGCAAGGCCTTGCACATGTAAGGATGTAAATGAGCTTAAGAGACGAAAAAGACAGAGAAAGGCAGATGTTTGAAGGGGGTGTTTATTTACAGTTAGGATTTTCTGTGCATGCATATTTATTGACAGAGAAAGATGTTCACAAGATACTGAAAAAAAAACAGCTGGTTACAAGACAGTGTTTAAGCAGTCATTTAAACATAAATATATGCATGGAAAAATATATATGGGGAAGAAGATAGTAGATATACAACCCATATGCCATTGGAGAATAAGTGCCCCAGCTAAAGGACGAGAGGGAATATATTTGATTATTGCTCCGTCTGCAGTGCTTTGCCCCGGGATGGGCACAATGTACTCACACAACAAATACTTTGCAAAAACAATAGAGTCTCTAGAAGTGGAGTTCCTGACGGTTTTCACCTTGTTCCTCATTTTGTCTTTATATTTTTTCTAATTATCCTGCATTGTTAGTGTAATGAAAATTAAAAAATAAAATTATTTTCTCTTCATTTAACTTAAGATGTAGGTATTTGAGGTCCAGGAAGGGAGTATTCAGCTGTCCTGGCTTGTCGCATGATGCTTATCATGGCTGACAGCGCAGATACAGGTGCATGTTGGGAATCAGTCGTTCAATAAATACTCCTTGCCCAGGGAGGTAGTGCAGAGCTAGCAATAAGATAGTGAAAAAAATAAGAATACCATTAGGTGGAAGTTGAAGAATGAGTGTGCAGTAGTGAGAGGCTCTCCTTTAATGCATCAGTTGCTCTGTCGTTAATTAAAAATGTTGTTTGCCTCTGTCAGGAGCACAGAGCATTGGAATCCTTGGAGGAAAGAGACCAAGTATGTTTTGTTAGTGCTAAATTCCTGTCACCTCACACAATGGTTGGGATCCTTTTTTTTTTTTTTTTTTGAATGCATTTTATGCAAGCATGAATGAATGAGAAACTTCTGCTAGCCATGAAGGCTGCCCTTCCAAAGACCTAACAGTAAAGCTGGAGGTGAGAAGTCCAAGGGATGGTATTGCACATCTTGTTTCCTTAGTTTCCTTTTAAAAACCCTGCATGGGTTCAGTTCGGGAGTACAAAGGACTGATGCGGGATTGGCAGCAGACCGGGAAGAGGACACAGCTGGAGTAAAGTTGAAGTCGCTGAGAAAGATCGTAGGTGGGGTGATGGGACACTTAGCCAGGTCAAGTGGAGCGTGTGGGTTATGAGCGTGAGCGCAAGTGCAGGTAAAACCGAGCGGGGCCGAGTGTCCTTACAACGTGAAGCTCAAGAAGGCAGGCGGGCTGCGAGCTCCGAATGCCTTTGCTGTTCCCTGCTGGGAATCCAGCGCATGTCACAGTGCCTGATACCGAAGCGGGTGTGCAGTCTTCCTCGTGTGAATGAATGAATGAACTAATGAACAAGAACCAAGGGGATAGGCTGAGAGCTTTTCTGGGTTCCGGGAGAGACCAGGTCAGTGTTTTGGGGAGTTGGTGTCTGATATACAGGACGGGACATATCAGAAAGCTTGATGTTTGTGGCAGTCCTGACCTGAATCCGTGGCCCAGCAAGAACGGGGCTAAAGCCAAAGGGGCCGTGCACATCAGCACAGAGAATCTTCTGCACATGTGAGGACCTGCACATGAGGACATGCCCTTCTGCACGTGTGAGGAGCTGCCCGTGAGGACCCGAAGAGCTCAGAGCAGTAGGATCTGGGAGTTGAGAGGAAAGGGGGAGGGTAATGCCGAACTGATATCCACCTGCCCTGTTGAGTTTCAGGTGGTGATGGTGTCGGTACGGCCTGCATCTGAGGGCAAAGCAGCAGCGTCGATGCACGACTCGGGAGCCAGACAGCAACAGATGGTGATGGAGACTCTAAGAGCAGATGCTCGTTTAAGGCGTTAAGTACAGAGGGCAGACAGGGGGAGCAACAAGTAAAGGACATGCTGTAAACCATCATTTAGAAGATGGAAGTTTCAAAAGAGTTTCATGCAAGCCCAAGGGAGCTACAAGGAGAAGAGATGACCCACAGTGTTGCAAGCACTTCACAGTGACAGAAAACGGAATCTCTTCACTGCAGTTGGTCAAGAAAGAACTGGAATGTTCTAAGGAAAGAGTATGCCGATGGAAGTAAAAAGTTATCACAGGATGCGAAACTGGATTTTAACCATTTAAAAGGGAGCAATGAACCAAAATATCTTTTCTCTTGGAGTTGCCTTTAGCTGTTTCCAGGCAAAAGATTAATCAGTGAATGTATTGTAACCATGCAGCCTTTCCCCACTATTGAACTATTTAAATACCAACTACTTTTAATAAGGCTGAAAAAGCTACTGGAAGCCTTGCTTTTTAAATTTAGTGCACTGCCTTATGAAGGACACTTCTGTAAACAGAAAAAAAAAATATTGGGTTATAAATACATCATAGTGATAAGGCTAAGATACACAGAAGCAATTTCATATCAAAATAATCAGCTTACCTAGGATACTTAAATATCCCTGCTGGTCTTTATCAGGGGAATAATAGGTTTGCTGGACTTAGTTATATTGATTCAACTTGAATGAATGTAAAATCATATTTCTGTGTAGAAAGGAAAATTTTTGTAATCAACTGCCTCAAATTAATTTTGAACACTTCATATGTTTGTAGTTTGCCTTTATTTTACTACTTGGTTGCTTTACATAATATTTGGTATTATAAAATCAGTCAAGATTTCAGTGATTCAGGAGCTAGTGAGTTTTAATGTATATGTGGATTAACCAGGTTCCATGGGAGTCTGAACAGATGGTTTTCTTGGGCACTTTAATTTGGTGGCATTTTTGCAGTAGGTAAGATTAGGGTGAAAGTGTATGACAATATCATTCATCATGCACGGTTTTGTTGGGTAAAAAATTGCTAGCATAGAGATTAAAAAAAAAATAATTCTGGGTGTCTACTTCTTTAGATAAACAAATCCGTAATCAAAAATCGGCTTTGCTTCAGATGGGATATTTATAATAAAAGGTGCATGGAATTCATATATGAAGGTATCACATTCATACATCAAAAATTTTTCGGACTGTAACTTCCGGCCAGATCATAAGAGCAGTAAATGGTCATTCATAAGTATCCACTGGCTTAGTGAAAAAGGTATTATGGCTGGTGGCCAGGTCTATAAAATTTTCTTGTGTCATTTTTAAACAACCTTGTACAACCACACTTTATTTCCTTTGTGTTGGGTAATCTTGAAGGGTTTCTAAAAGATTCTGTATCCTGTTTTTGGGTACATAGGAGACTGTCATTGAAAAAGCATCCCAGATTGAGGCCACCAGATGTTTCCCTCCATAGTAAATCAGAGAATAAGCATAATTTGAATATTCTGCATATATTTACATATCGATGTCAAGAGTCCCTAACTCCAATTATGTAAAATAAAATTAATTAGTGCAGCCTACTGCAAAGCCCATATTCAAATCCGATATTCAGGGCAAGATAGCCTGGAAATACCTAGCACATCTTAAAGCCAATTAGCTCGATTTCTTCTGGGAATAGGAGGGCTGGGCAAACATACCTACCTGGGCACATCAAGGAGAGCCCGGACATAGAGGAAGGCACTCAGACATAGAGAATCAAAGTCAAAGCTGATCTGTCCTGAGCTGCTGTGGTTTGTTCTCTTTCCCAGTGAAAATTGCAACTGCATTTATTTACAGATCCTGCAGACACATTCTTGTTTTTCTCGTGCTCCTGCGAGAACTGAGTGGTCCTCAGTGTCCTTTGGTTAGAGTTCCGCGTCTAGCCCCAAGGAGCAGCTGAGAGGACAGCCAGCGCACCTCCTGGTGGTAAAACCACTGCATTTTCCTGACTCGGCATTTCCACCGCTATGCGCAGCCTGGACCTTTCCTCTCCCTTTACTGGCCTTGCGCTATTCTGATCAGTCCTCAGCATCAGTTTGGTCCACTACACACGCTTAGGCTCTGTAGTCGAGGGAGCTTCTTCTGCATTTCAAGTTTGGGTGGGTAGCCTTGGTCGAGTTATTAACCACCCCGAGGCTGGAATTTCTCATGCGGGCGTGAAAAGACGAGATGTTTTCCTGTCTAGTGTCCGTTGTAAAGATTAAGTGAGATATCATTGCTAAGTGTCCAAAACATAGTATATACCCCCCCAAAAAACACTAGCTTTGCTCCTTTCCTTTGCGACTCAGTCCAGGTGTTCATCAAATAAGTCTGCCTGTGGACTCAGGGTAGCCAGGCACCGCCTACCTTTGTGTCTCTTCTCTGTTCTATTGCACTTGTTTGCTATTTGTGTCCTGAGGGCCTGGCATACAATAGGCCCTCCTTCTGTGGCTGCTGCACTGTGGGAGGTGGTAGCAATGGCCAGACAGAGGTGACACTTAGAGCAAGATGTGGATGATCGGAATTGTGGAAATGTATGTACATGGCAAGCGGTTATCTCATCTCCCTCTTCGGTGTGATTTGGATTTACTTCAAGGTAACTGGAAGAACTGATGCAGTTCCAGCATTCATAAAAAAAAAAAAAACAAACAAACACTTAGAGGAGGTTCTGCCCCATTCTGTCTGCCCCACGTCCTCTATGTCAAGGACAAAATTGGGAACTCCGTTTGAAACTATCATTGGAAATAGACGTTTGTGAGTGTCACATTAAATTAACCCAGGGGAAATCCTGGGAAAGATCTATTTCATGTGGATTGGTCACCTGTGCTCTGGCACAGACCAGCTTTAGGTGGAGACAGCTCTAGGCCTCAAAAAACGTCCTACTACTATGTGTATCTGAAAAGGCAAAGGCATTCTACCCCAGTTAATCTAGACTAGTGCTCTCCAAACGGGCATGCAGACTGTATATGAAGTGCACAAGATGATCTAAAAAAAAAACCAACCTCAAGCTTGGATTAGTATTTTTATCTTACTCTTTTAAAGTTTCTTTTTGGATGCGTTTATTATATACCATACAGTAGAACATGTGTCTAATTAACGAATGCATATGCATACACGGGGGACTCCGTTGTTGAAGGGATCAGGGTAAAGATGGTTTAGGTGACTAACAGAACTGTCTTTCTTCTTGCAGACTGCAGTTTTGTACTTGCTCACCAAAGCTAACTTCAGCATGCTCAAAAGGAAGCAGAGCTCCAGGGTGGAGGCCCAGCCGGTTACTGACTTTGGTCCCGATGAATCTCTGTCAGACAACGCTGACATACTCTGGATTAACAAGCCAGTAAGTTTCTTTTTTGAAGGAGGGAGAAGCGCATGCTGATACAAAGGAAATTTGATTCATATAATTCAAAAATCACGTACCTTTGGCTTTGAAATGACTGTTTGAGGTGCAGTAGAATATGGATGAGTCTCAGAGTCTGGAAGTGGAGAATAATTCAGATGAAATAAAGCGATGTCACGGGGAGTTATTCACATAGGAAGGTCTGCTAGGTGGTCTGCTCCCACTTTTCCCCCCCTGTGCAAGCTGTCCTCAGAGTCACGCCATGCAGCGATAGTGCCCCTTCTCAGTCTGAGCCAAAGCTGGAGTCCCAGATGAGTAATCTCTTCTATCATACTTCCTTGACTGTAGAGTTCTCAGCATGCATGAATGCGTGAGGTGATCATCAAATGTTTGGAATTAAAAGGTCGCCTTCAGAGTTGCAAGTGTTGAGTAAAAGTAAAGGTTAATGAGATAGTGGGTGGTGTCTCTGAAGAATTCCATCACCTTCTCTGCCTAATGAAGCTGATGAGACCTTGAGGGGAACATTGGAGTAGATCGTGTAGCAGCCAGAGGGTGGAACAGCATGTTCACGGCTCTCGGAAGCTCAGCCCAACCACGGAGAGTAGGCTCTCCTTCCGTACGAACTCACAGCCGAGGCTTAAGCGAGGGAATGAACTGTTCCCCTCGAGCTGATTATCTTTCCTTTGACCGGGATAGAGGTCATCTGCCCGGGCTCCCTGCCCCTTTCCAGTATTCCCCGTCTCATCTGCCCTCCAAACTCCATGTCCAGCATGCTCGGATTTCCTCCTGCATTTCCATTTCTGTTCACGTTGCCCTTCTGCTTTATAGTCACTGAAATATCTCCCTCACCTACATTCCAAATTAAAATGTGTTAGTTGTACAAGGAGGACTTTTTCTATTCTGGCTCTAACTGCCCGGCAACTGTTCTTTCCTGGATCTGCACACTGGCCACTTGAGCCTCGTTGGCGTCTTCCTGCTCCTCCGAAATGTCCAGCCAGTTCACATTGCTTCCCTGCCCGGAGGCCTTTCCCAGCCTCTGATGAGTCAAGTCCTCCTGACCCATTAAAGGCTGGCTCAGATGTCAGCCCACCCCTGTTGGCCTCTGAACAGTTCCTCATTTGACCCTCTCCGCCACACACAGAACAAACCTCTTCTCTTTCCATTTATCCTATTTTACAATTGTATGTAAGTAAAAATGTATATTGCCTGTAAATATAAATGTATGTTATGCATACGAGACTGCTAAATAGTGGTGAGTTAGAAACGCGTTTAACATTTTTGTGGCCCCAGAGCCCCACAGAATTTCTTACGCATAGAAGGTCTGCCATTCATGATTAGAGAATTGAACAGGATGGAGAATAAAGCATTCACTAACTTCTTAGTGTCCTTCACATATAAGGCTTTCTGAGAACCTCTGAGGAAGGTAGCATTATAGATGTAGCCTTGGAAGCACTAACTAAAAATGATTAATGCTTAATTAGGATTCTTTCTTTAAATTCAAAATAGATTTATTGTGGAAGAACCCATCTTTTGAAGCTCTTTTGTGTAATTAGATCCTTTGTGTTGGAGATCCAGATGGGGCTAAATTTGCACACCGGTATTTATTGAAGGGTATCCAAATTGCATGAAAAGGACATCTTAAAATGAATTGAGTCATCAGTGACTTATATGATATAGAATTAATGGCCTTATGTCTTCATGCAAACATCATAACTGTCAGATTAATATTATAACCCACTCACCAGCCTACAAATGTCTGAGTCTCCTCACAGTTCTGACAGTCTTTTCGATTTTTCATCATGGGTGCTTGCTAGTTTGCAGAGCTGAGAAGATATCTACCATGAAACTGTGACATATTTTTCAGGGGGGGAGTATAATATTAAATGATTAACATGACTGCAGATATATCCAACATTGTCAATAAATAACACATTTAAATTATGTTTAAGAATTGTGTACTGATTAAGTAGCTAGTAATATTAATTGGGGGGGGGTAGCATTCATAGCATTCAGAAGCAATGAATATTTTTTAGCTTAGGTGTTAGTTTTTATAATAAAATTTTATATGTAGGTGATCCTGTTTATGCACACACGTGTATGTGCACACACGTGCGTATACATGTTTATCTTTTTATTTCTACATCTTCATGTTGAAGTTGAGGAAAATCTTCAAACAGCATGTGCATTCCTAGAATTGCAGAAACTTACTTTTTGGAATTTTGGAAAAGCTACCAAGGCTAAATTTGTACAGGATGTTCTCTAAAATAGAGAGGAAAGTCCATTTATTATCTTTTGAAAATGTAGGATGTCAGATTTTGAAATGTATCTTTTTATATGAGAATGTTACATTTAAGATACAAATGGAAAGAAAATCGGACACATACGAAGTGCTATGTATCAAGTCATTTTTAAAAACATTGGCAATCCAGGAGGATAGGCCACTGTGCTAGCTACCAGGGACGTTGCGTTAAGTAAAATATAAGTCTCCAATTCTAGGTGCTCATAGTATATAAAAAGTATAAAAGTGAGGTATTGATCCATGTTTTAATGGGATCGGAATCTCCTTATGTTGTGGCCCGATTCCTTGGAAAGGTCAGAGCCATTGAAGTAGCCTGCCCAGGTTCACAGTGAGCGGTTGGCTCTCATTAACTGCAGGAGCACAGAAAAGTCTCTTAACCTTTCCTTCCTTTCAGCATGTGGAAATTAGGCTGCTTTCAGAATTAAATGATATAAAATATGTGCAAATATTTAGCACATTATATGCACTTAACAGACATGAGTTTCCTACTCTCCTCTATGTGGGTGAGATATTTTAATTTCGAGGTCATATTTTCCAAATAGTGTGGTTTATAACACAAGTTTAAGATCTCATTTTATGGCGTCAAATGATAACTTTGGACCAATTTTGCAGTGGGTCCACTCTTTGCTGCGCATCTGTGCCATCATCAGCGTCATTTCCGTCTGTATGAACACGCCCATGACCTTCGAACACTACCCTCCTCTTCAGTACGTGACGTTTACTCTGGATACTTTGCTGATGTTTCTCTACACAGCAGAGATGATAGCAAAAATGCACATCCGGGGTATTGTCAAGGTGAGTGTTCTAGAACCAAAATGGCTTGAACATCTAAGTTTAATAGTATTTTCAGATTAATTTCAATCAAACAAAACATCTCTTTATCCATACTGAAGCTTTTAAAAATAGGGCCTAACTCCAGAGATTGGTGAAAATATGATGCCTAAGAACATTTAAAAAGTGAAATAAATTGTGTAAGACACAAAGCCTTGGGATATCCAGGAAGGAGAGAGATATTCAGACTACAGGCTTCATGGCCAGAATAGGGTCGATTATGCCACCTATGGGTGAACCCATGGCCTGGCACAGTGACTAGCCCAAGCGTGGCACCTGTGGATTTGTGGGATGCCCAATAAATGTTACATGATAAAGTTACAATGTGACGATATTCAGGATGTTATTAACCTGAAATGTTCTAAAGATATAAGGGGTGAAAAGAAAGGGCATGAGGTGGAAAGCAGGAGTATAAGAAAAGCAAATGGCACCATTGGGAGACAAGAAATAAATAAAAGAAAAAGGAAAAGAACGAAAAAGCAAAGAAAGAAAAGTTCTGTCAGAGGATATTCCTTCTATATATTACTAACCTTCACACAGAGGATAAAAATAGGTAGATGATGCTGTCTCTCTGAAATATTTGAAATTATGCTATTTAGGGAGTTGAAGGGACATAAGGGTCTGCAAATGACAGATTAGGCTCAAATCCTAGCTCTTTCCTTTACTGGCTGTATCAGCATCTCCAGTTACATAATTTTGGTGGAAAAGGGCCTTATTTTATACTAGGATTTTAAGAATCTAATGAGATGATGCATAACATGAAATTACTTATGGGTCAGTGCATCTCTTTATACATAATTCATTTTGTATTATTAAAAGAGAGGGGTCACAGTCAGTGCATTACTCTTTTTCATTTTTAACCTTTTGAAAACCTTTTTATTATGGAAAATTTTAAGTTTACACAAAAGTAGAGATTATAGTTGTCATGAATCCCTATAACTCAGTATCAACAGTTATCAATATTTGGCCAGTTCTTTTCATTTTAAAGCAAGTCTGAGAAATCAGGTCATTTCAGAAGTAACTCCTTATGCATTACTGACTGAGACACTTTCTTTTTAACATAACCATCATGCCATTATTGCATCTAGCAAAATTAACAGTTTCTTAATGTATGCCAGTACCCAAGTCATAGACGTATTTCCCCAGTTGTCTCAAACATTTCCTTTTATAATAAGTTAGCTTCTTTGAATCACGACTCAAACAAGCTTCACAAAGTATATTTGTTATATTTTAAAATCTCATTTAAGTCTCTCTATGCCTTAAATCTCAACCCCACATATCCTGCAAAAAAAAAAAAAAAAATTCTTGTCATCGATCCATTGGGAAAATGAGTCTTGTAGAACATTCTACATTCTAGATATGGCTAATTACTTCCTGGTGGTTCCATTTTTAGTTTCTATATATCCCATATTCCCTGAACCATTTTGACTTTGACCAGCAATGTACACAGGTGCCTCTTTCCCCAAGTGGTTGCCACAAAACAGTTTGTAAAACTTTTGGATATTTGCCAGTCTGATGGGTGAGAAATGATAACTCGAAGTTTTAGTTTGAATTTTCCTTTTGAAAGTGAGGTTGAGCCTGATTGTATACAAAGGCCATCTTCAAGTTGTTATTTTTCACTCAAGTTTTGGGTACTCTTTCTGTTGGTAATATTAGTCCTTTGTGATGTAAATTACATTTCCTTTTCCCCTTTTATGATTATCTTTGCTCATGGTTATTCAGGCTACACACACTTCTTCCTATTCCAAATCATAGACTGTCTTTCCATTCTGTCAAGTCCACTCTTGCATCTTCCAGGAGTGTTTTATACTTCTCCTTATATGCATTTTGCACATTTTTTGTTATATTTATGCTTTGGTATGTTATTTCATCTTTTTGCTATCACTATGGGGTCTTATCTTCTACTAAGTATTCTAACTTGCTGTTATTCTTTAAATGAAGGCTGTTGATTTTTTATGTTAATATTATTTCCTGCCACTTTACTAAATTTACTAATTTCATATATTTTTTATAGTAGTTTTTCCATTAATTCTTTTGGTATTTCCATATCATCATAGTATATAAAAATACAGATTTGTCTTTTTATTTCCAATTCGGATGTCTCTAGTTGCTTTCACTTATTTAATTGGGTCAGCTCAATTTTAAATAGTATTAGAGGCAGTGAACATCTTTTTTTAACCCCAGGCTTATTTAGAACATCTCTCATGTTTCCTCATTAAATAATTTGAAGGATTAGGGTTTGAAGTATGTATATTTTATCAGGTTAAGAGAACAAACATGTAATTCCAATTTTTGACTGTAATATCATGAATAGCTTTTAAATTTTGTTGAATGATTATTTTTCTTTTTAGCTCTTGTAATAGGGTAAATTTCCTAATATTGAACCATCCTTACATTCCTAGAAAAAACTGAGTGGGGTCATGACACAGTTTTATTCTGGTTTAATATGCTTTTTGATGATATTTGTTACTATTTTCCTCATTTTAATTTTGTCTAATCTTTGTCAGGTTTTGATATTAGATTTTCCATGTATGTGTGTACACTCCTGTGCTTTAAAATAGTCTGAATAATCTTTAAATTGTTTTAACTTTGTAAGTTTGGTACAAATCTCCTATGAAACCATCTGGTCCTAGTGCTTTTTTTTGGTGGGACTCCTATTTCTCTTTCTTCTATGGAAATTGTTCTGTTCAGACTTGCTTGGTTAATGGGATCTGTTTGGTGAAGTATACTTTCTTAGGAAATTATCCACTATTTAGTTTGTTTAATTTATTAACAGAAGATTGCATGCAACAATTTTCATTTTCTCTGTTTGATTTATATTTCCTCTGAATTTTGAATTTTTTGTTAGAGTTTCTTTTGGTTGGGTTGGATAGTATTGTTTATTTTGTTTTGTTTCATTTTGTTTTATCTTTTTTAAGATTGTATTCATTTATTTGAGAGAGAGAACATGAGTGGGGGGGTGAGGGGTGATGGGGCAGAGGGAGAGGGACAAGCTCAATCCCAGGACCCTGGGATCATGACCTGAGCCGAAGGCAGACCCTTAACTGACTGAGCCCCCCAGGCGCCCCTCGTTTTGTTTTATATTAGCCAATTGGTTTACTTACCTTGTTGATTTTTAAAAAGAACTAGCTTATTCAAAAAAAAAAAAAAGAACTAGCTTATTCATTCATTCTAACTCAGTAATTTATGCTTTTAACTTTTTTTTTTTTTTTTTTGCTTTATTTGGTTTACTCCTTTTGGTCTATTTCTAGATGTTTGAAGGTGTTTCACATTTTCATTTCTTGAGATTCTTAAATATGTTACTTCATTGCTTCTGGTATAAATGTGGCTGTGAGAATGTTTTTTCCTTCTTTGTGATTTGATCTTTCTCTTAAATACTGAGTCTTCCCTTTTATTAGTGAACTCAGTAGATCTGTGAGAATGTGTCTTCTGTTGACTGTTAAGGGCATAGGTACATCACAGGATATTTATTTTATTCCATTCTGTCTTCAGGGTTTCTCTTATTTTCCAGTTACCCCAGATTATGTTTTGGTCATTTATTTCTATCATTTTCTTTATGTGTGTTTTTCCTTTTCTTTTTTCCCCCCATTTTTATCTTCTCTATATTCTGTTTCCCTATTGTACTCCCCATGCTGTCTATTCTATCTTGTGTTCCTTTGAGTTTACTTCTCTTTCTAAAATGATTTTTTTTCCATTTCTTTCTAATTCTGATTTTTTTCCTGAACACTTTCTGTCTTTTTTCACAGTCTCCTACTATTTAGACATCATTTCTGTACTTCCCTGTTTCCAGTTTTGTAGTACTTTTGTAGTATCTATTTTTCTTAATTTCTTTTGATCACTTTGTTATATTCTACTACAGTTTTTATCTGCTTTGTATGTTTATTCTTTGTGTGTCATATTTTTATACATTATTTGGTTCATTTATATATTTATATGGACTTGATCATATATATTGTAATATATATAATCAGAAGTATGATTATAATGTATTCATTAGGACTTGATCATAATCCTTTTGTTCTGTTATCTTTCTTGCTATTGCTCATTTCAAATGGGAGTTTCTCCTGCTTAATGGTAGAGTAGCTTCCATACATTATCGGTTTGAGGGCTCCTTCCCCTGTTGTTACCAGGACGTGTAAAATATGTAGCTTCTCTGTATAGCAACCGTCCCAGGTCTGAGCTCTGCCTCCTCTGGACTGCTGGTCCGCTTATCTAATCCTTGCTCTCTTTTGTCCCTCATGCCCCTGCCCTAGCCAATTTGGATTCTACTCCAAGAGTTTTTCTTTAGCTTTGGGTTCTGGTCTACCAGAAAAGCATTTTTAATCAGGTCCACTTGGGAGATTAGGATGTTCTGTTACCTCTGATCTTTCTGCAGCCCCTTGGTGGGCATTTTGCTTTTGTTGCTTATTTTTGTTTTGTTCTTTTATTTTGCGTTCACCTGCCATTGATAGACTGCTGTGTTACATTTCTAAGAATGTTGCCATTTATTGTCAGGTTCATTTTCTGAGGCTCCCACTAAGTGTTTTGCTAGTATTTGTTAGTAGTTTTGGTGCTATGAAATTCTTGGATCAGCCAGAATTTCCCTGCATGCCTTCCCTCTACAACCTCCCCAAGCTAGGGTCTTGAGTGGGTGTTGATATTGTCAATAGTTTGGCGTTTATTTTGGAATACGTTGTCAGTTAGTTTTATTCAAGACTATGTCCATGGATATGTTTTCCTATGCTATCTCACTTGCTTTGTTTTCTTAGGAAATTTGGGAGATTCGAAAAAACTGCCATCATGATCTTAGCCAAATTGAAGTCAACTGCTTAACCTTTATAGTAGTTTATTTAGCATATACTCTGTGTTAGACACAACTGCCTACTGTATGGCAAAAGAGACAAATCCTGTTGGTTTTTTTTTTTTTTAAAGGAAGTGGTGGGTGGTCTCCTGGGTATATTGAGTGAATGAGGCACCGGAAGATCAAGCTTAAAATGTATACTCCAGGGAGCTCTGCACTTGGGGCAGCAGTGACCTGAGCTCAGGTCAGACTTGGGGACAGTCTGGTCCACACACCACCACTGCTGACACTGAACATTGCCCCGGGTTCTCTCTGTCTTTGTCCTCAGAAGTCAATGTTCACAGTTCTGAGAGTGAATATCTGATTGGCCAGGTTACATTAGGATCTAGAGGAGAAGCCATGGGGGAAATGCAGTTGGTACACCTGATAGTGAAGAGATAAAGAACAAGAGTGAGGCTGGGAGCTTGTTTACAGACACATTTTATTAATTCCCAGAGCATGGCTCTCAAAGAGTTTGTTACCGTCTGACTTCTCTCTTCTGATTTCATCGTCATAGTGGCCTTTAAAGAAATAAACTCGAAAGAGCTCACAAGTACTTTGGAGTTTGTATTAGTTTCCTACTTCTTGCATAACTAATGAAAATGATCTTGGTGGCTTAAAACAACAGAAATTTATTGTCTCACAGTTCTGGAGGCCACAAGTCCAAAACCAGAATGTCACCAGGGCCATGATCTTTCTGAAGATTCTAGGGGAAACCCCTCCTTGCTCTTCCTCACTTTGGGTGGCCCTGGGTTGTTTTTGACATTCCTTAGCTTATAGCTGCGTTGCTCCAATTTCTGCTTCTGTCTTCATGTGGACTTCTTCCTTCCATGTGCCTCTGAGTGTCTTCTCTTCTTCTTTTAAGGACACTAGTCATTGGATTTAGGGCTCACCCTAATTCAGTAGGACCTCATCTTAACTAATTACATCGTTGAAAGACCTTATTTCCATATAAGGTCACATTCTCAGGTTCTGAGTGGGCATGGATTTGGGGGGCATACTGTTGAACTCCCTGAAGAATTAGCTTCAGCTAGCCACTGGGCCAGCCAGCTGCTTGCTATTGTCAGATATTGTAAAAAGCTTTGAAAAAAGCTTTCTGAAGTTTGTGCAATAACTCACAGAAAAATGGGGTAGAAATACAAAGGAGAAATTCAATTCAGTATAGGAATTGAACTTCAAGGGAACCATCAAAGCCGTAGCAATCCTAATGCATTTACCAAGAAACCGGTAAGCTCAGAGAGTCACCAAGAGCCTATTGTGGGTACAGTAAGCATGGGCCCCAGGAAAGCCAGCATGGCTGTAATACGTGATCCACAGCCCATGAGGAAGAGTTGTTGGCTTATGGGAGCAGTGGGCATCTGCCATGCCTCACCCAGTGGATTTCAGTGTGATTTGAAGATCGTCTGGGTCTTTCACAAAGTTGGTAGGCCAGATATTCTGAGCATTGGGCTTAGATATGTTGAGATGCCCAAAATTGGAAGCTAAACCAGGAGGTCAATTTGGGGAAAAGGTGGTCTTGTGAGAGTGCTGGAGGTATCCTTTATGCCACTGTAATTTCACTCCTAGTACAGCCTAGCCCTGTTTTGAATTCTGTGATTCCCCAGAGGGCCGTGGATGACCCTGGCACTCGTGTATGTTGGTCATTCAAACAATGGCAATCTGTGAATATTTTTGGGGATTCAAATCATCATGTATTGGTTTCTTTGAGATTCCAACTTGAAGGAACAAAAGCAGGACATTTCCTAGAAAAAAAGTTTTGTTTCTGAAGTTATTTAATAAATTAAGACTTGGATTTCACATAATGAAAACAACAGTAGACTTCTCAGTGTCGCAGTCTGATGATAAAAAGAAGAGAGGTGGACTTAGTATATTCATGCCAAGTGACCCGAGCACCGAATGAACAGAGGTTTTAATAGTTCAAATATTAAAAGTCAAAGCAATCATTAGATAAGAAAATATTTGATTTATGACCAGGTTGTTTTCAAAACCCTTTTAGTGAGTCATGCCCAGTATTTTCTGACTTCCATCAATATTTGGATGATGAGCTGTTGACTAAAATTAAAAGTGTTGCTTCAATTTTCAATCTGTAAGAATTGAAAACTGAAAATGAACATCAAACACAGTCTTTCTCTTTCTCATGTAGGAATACTTGGATTAAACACAAATATAACGCAGATTATAATAATACTGCCTTGCTAACCTTATCTGGAAGTAATCATTACAGCCTCATATCTCATTAAAACTGGTATTCAGTGTTTAAATGCTAGCTGAGATTTGGGTATAGGAAGTCTGATTATCCTGAACCAAGCTTTACATTTATCATCTCACCGTATTCTCACCCTTGAGGTCCCACTGCCCAAAGTCATGAGTTTATTCTCATTTTTGTAACATAAATTTCTGCAGACATGCATGTTATGACAGACACAGACCAAAGAGTATGTTGGATTTGAGATTACAGTCTTGTATTTAAAACTTAACTTACTTTCCTTTGAGGATATGTACTTAGAAGTGGGATTTCAGGATTATAAGGCAGTTCTGTTTTTAATTTTTTTAGGAACCTCCGTAATGTTTTTTTTATAATGTCTGGACCAATTTACATTCCCCACAACAGTGCACAGGGTTTCCTTTTCTCCACACCCTCCTCAACACTTGTTATCTGTTGTCTTTTTGATAAATCCTAACATGTATGAAGTGATATTGTGGTTTTGATTTTCATTTTCCTGATTGTTAGTGAAGTTGAGCACCCTTTCATACACCTGTTGGCCATCTGTATATGTCTTTCTTAGAGAAATGTCTCTTCGGGTCCTTTGCCCTTTTAAAATAAGGTTATTTGTTTGTTTGTTTGTTTTTGCTATTGAGTTGAAAACATATGTCAACAACTAAGTTGTACACCTTAAATATATACAATTTAAAATTTTGGATCATATACTAAAGCTGGAAACAAATCTTAAACTTTTCATAAAGTCTTAGTTTTAGCAAAATATCATCTGTTATGGTACATTTGTGTCATTAATTTAATTTTTACTGACTCCATATTTTTGTTTTATGAATTTTCTTTGGTTTACAGTTGCATGAGAAAAATGTAGGTATTTAAGTTACTCCATAATAAAATACATCAGCCTATATAGGGGCTATATGATCATTTTCTAGAGGACCTCATGTTACTCAAGTTTGAATTACTATGCTCTCATCAGTTAACCCTACTATATATTTTTAAACTTTTATTAAGCACCTGTCTTTCAAAAAGCGTGTTTTTTCATAAAATATTTCCCTACTTTTTCTACCTTAATTCATTTTCCAGTAGCACTACAGTTACCTCTTACTCAATTTTTTAGTGTCTTTACCCAGAAAATTTGCAAATATGTGCTGTGTTTGTTCACTTATAGGACTTATGCTTGTGTTCTTCCCATACATATATAGGGTCATTATGAATATATATGTGCATATCATGTTCTGTTTTAAGCATGAGGTTATACTTTTATTAATAAGCTTTCACATTGTTTGTAACAGAGCTGAACGAATATTTTGGTTGGAAATCATATTATATGTACTGTTTTCCAACCAACATATTTCTGAGGAACAGTCAGGTTTAGTTATTAAGTGAGTAACACCAGTATGTCATATGACTTCTGTTGGAAGACTATGTGTGTGTCGATGTACACATATGTCAGAGATTTGGGGAATGCTGGTCTTTTATTTTTGAAAGAGTGTTTTCCATGCATAAAACTATATTAATCCATATAAAATGTTTATAGAAGCAAACCAGCGTATTGTTGCTCCTCATCATATGCAATGTTCTAAAATCATACCTAGCCTGGTTTAGCAACATTATGGTACATCTGAAATTCATACCTAATGCTTAAGGTAAGGTGATCTAATAATACCTAGTTTATAGAAGTATCTACAACAAACCAAACCGAGAAATTTTATTTTTCAAGACAAAAGTACTGCAGCCATGGCTTTCCAGTATTGCCCACTAATTTTATTGACTGAGTGTTTTGCCTAATATATTAAAGTATGCATAAATATAAATTTAAAGTGCTAAAATTTTAAGATACTGAAGATATAAGTATAATACAAATATAAGAGGGAGTTATGTTCTCAAACCCAAGTACAGTTTCCAAGTTTCCCTTTAATCATTCAGCAAACATTGATTGGAACACTTATTATACTGAGCTCACCACTGCCCTAGGAGAAGAGACAAACAGCAGAGCCCCTGTCCTCAGAGTACGTCTGGGCCACTTTATGGATTAGACTTGTAAAGCACATATAAGCATTCCTCATTTTCTGTGCCTGATCTGTTCCTGCAAATATATTTGAGCATATTTTCAGAAAACTGGGACCTATATTCCATCAATTTAAACGGGAAAATTAATAATGCATTATAGAAACCAAACCAACTTCTCCAGATATCACTAAATCACTCTCTAACACTAGATAACAATCTACCTGTACCTTTCTGTATAATAAACAGCATTTAAAACACCTATCTCATCTCATGGGGCGCCTGGGTGGCTCAGGCGGTTAAGCGTCTGCTTTCGGCTCAGGTCATGATCTCAGGGTCCTGGGATGGAGTCCCCATCGGGCTCCCTGCTCAACGCAGAGCCTGCTTCTCCCTCTCTCTCCGCCTGCCGCTCTACCTATTTGTGCTCTCTCTCTGTCAAATAAATAATTAAAATCTTAAAATCAAAACAAAACACCTATGTCTCAATTATTTGTACTTACAAATTCAGGAGTGGGTGTTTTTCATGCACCAAACAAAATCGGGAGCACGTGCTCTTATGTAAATAAGCAAAGAAATAATATGTGAAAGGACTATCTAGCACGTTTGAATCTATGAGGTCATCAGTGGTAAGATGAGGCATCACTTTACAGTCCTTAGGAAAGAAAAAGTGCTACTAATTACACTTGGATTGTAAGATGGAAGGTTGCAATTGGTGCACTGATTACAAGATACATCCTAAATTTAGAAATGTTAAACTGTGTTGGGGTGGGGTGGGGGGATAGTATGTCTTAAAATTGATGAAATAAGGTCAGATGACCTGAGTTGGTAGACTCCAGTCTTAGGTACCGTGAACAGCTAACCTTCTCAGGGAAGAGAGGGAAAAGGAAGATTATGATGTGCCTGACACTTATCTCTTGTTAAGTAGATGATTGATGCCAGCACAAGATTTAGCTCAAAAGAACAACAGAGTTATACACGCGTTGCACACCGTATCTTCTTGGCAGGATTTACGGGCAGCTTCAGTGTTGCCACTAACACACATGCAGATTCATTATAGAGGTTCTTCTAGTTACATAGTGATTTGGGGGTAAATATTTTCGGAAATATAAATGGCGAATTATTTGTAATGTGAGAATTCAGATTGTGAGAGATATACCTCCGTTGTTTGTGCAAACGCTGTAACGGTATTCTGTAAAAGGTACGGGGGAAGGAGGGCACAAGAAATAGTGAAAAGTCTTCTCGGGGATATCAGAGAAGTCTTGAAGAGAGAGGGAGAGGAAGCCAGTGTCCCGACGGATGAGTAAGTGCAGTCTGTGGCAGGAGTGTTGGGGGATGGGAGTAAAGGATTTTACAGGGGGAGAAAAAGAATACTTGGAGTCCCAAAGGCCTGGAATAGCGTGGTGCTTTGGTGAGCTCTAGGTAGTGAGAAGCAGCACAGGGGGATGCAGAGGATTCTGTGAAGGTAGCCAGCAGCACGGTGGAGGGTCGTGCATGCCCTGTGAGGAGCTCAGACTTAATTCTGTGCTCAGTAAAGGTGCAGGGGGGATTCAGATCTGAGAGCGACATGATCTGCTTTGGATTCGAGAAGTTCACTCTGGAGGTGATGTGCTCGGTGCACTGCAGGAGAAACTGAGGCAGGAAGTCCTTCTGGCAAGAACTGTCTTCAAAAATTTTTGTTAGAGACATGTTTTATCTTAAGGATTTCACATCTTTTATAATGTTCCCCGTGCTTGAAGTTATCTGCCAATTCATTCCCATTCCCTAATAATTTGTTCCTAATTGCTTTCCCGTTAATTCCTATTCTGAGAAGCGTTCTAGCTCACCAGATCCCTGGAGGCAAAAATAAACCATTTGGGTGATAGATGTTTGTGTTGTTGTAAAGCGTCCCATGTGTCGCAGACTGTGAAATCTGCAGACAATTCTCAGTTGTCTATTTGTCATCTGGCAATAAACCCCGGTGAAGGTATCATGCATGCTCTGAGCAGTGTTGAAGTGATAAATAATAATGCTAAGACACAGTGACAGATGGGCCCTGGGAACTGGGAACAATAAATCATGGGCTCGGGAAACTATACCAGTGCATATCATTTTGGAACTGCAAACTGTATCCCTATAAATGTCTTCAGATGAATGTGTTTGGTTCCTCTGCCTATTAAACACTTGCATGGTGATGTAAGTGACTCTCTCATCCTGCATAACTGATTGGCAGCCTCTGAGTGTCTACCTTTGTAAAAATTGACAAACAGCTCTTGAATAACTCCTCAGCCACCAGAATGCTGCTGGTTTGTGCTTATAGCTCCAGCATTCTCTGCTCTCCATTTTTGTTGATGGAACAAGCAAATTAAAACCTTTCTGTCATATTTGAGGTATTAAAATTTCTTGAGAACCATGCATATTAGGCCCTGGTTATATATTTTGGAAGTAGGGAAAAGGAGCAGCTCATCATTTGCAAATATTATATATGGGTATGAATACAGTAGGATTTTAAAAGGATCTGGACATACTTCACCAGTTGTGAGTTAAAGTCTTTGACACACCAGAAAGAGAATTTGGTAAATGTGTCAAACACAAGATGTATTATGAGATTATATTTCAAAGCGCCAGATTCAAAGTCTGTCTTTTATTTCTTTCAAATTATTTTAGACTTATGAAGCCTTAGTGATTATCAGTAATGCATAACATGATATACATTTCAGTTCAGTCATGTTTACAATTACATTATAGTGCACAAATTATATTCACCTTGACCCGATTCCTGTTTGCATGGCATGTAGCTTTGTTTAGTCAAACTGTATGAATCCAGGAAATATCCCAAAGTTATTATTTTCACCTGTGGTCTTTCGTGATCATATAGGAAAAAAGTCTTAACTTGAAGATATTACCTTGAAAGGTAATAATACATCTTTCTCTCTTTGCCTGGGGTCAAAGAATCATTTCTTTTAAGGAACAATACTAATTTCAACGAATGGATGCGTGAATGGATGCATTCATGAGGCATATGAATGGACTTCTCACTACATGCATTGTAATTTGCAAAAACTCTCTGAGATATTGTACATGTGCTTATCTAATTCATTCATTTAATATCTGCTGAATGTCATGCTCTGTGCTAGGTGGCTGAAATTGTCTAGTCTCAAGGTGTTACTAATCTTCAGAAAAGACTCAAATATTTACAGCAGGGATAGACTATTTTTTAATGCAACACCAGAGAGTAGGTTTAGAGAAGGTTTGAATGGGAAACCCAAACTTCACAACTGGAACTGATAAACAGGAGGGAGTAAACTGTAATTCATTCAACAGCCAGGTGGAGATTACAAAGGACGATTCTGTAAGTTACACAATATGAACATGTTTTTAATACCCATGAGCTGAGTTTGCTGCTCGTTGCATTATGTGTGAGCTAAAGCATTTATCAGGATAGGCTATGGTCAAATCAGAGTCTGGAGAGAAAAGTTGGCACAGACTTGGGAGAATTTTTCAGGAAGACAGAACAGCATGAAGAATAATGAACACGGAGCCTGCGTGGCTCAGTCGGTTAAGCATCCAACTCTTGCCTTGGGCTCAGGTCTTGATCTCAGAGTGGTGAGATCAGGCCCCACGTCGGACTCGTGGCTTAGCATGGAGTCTGCTTCTCCCTCTCCCTCTGTTCCTCTCCCTGCTTTCTCCCTCTCTCTCTCTCTTTCTCATAAATAAATAAAATCTTAAAAAAAAAATGAACACTAAAAAGCAAAACTTGAAAAGTAAAGGGCGGGGGACATCTGAGTGTTACTGGTCTTTGTGTCGCAGCTCACGGCACCACTGCTTATTAAAGGTTTTTATAAATATTAGATGCCTCTTGGGAACATGAGCCAAAAAGTAATATATAAAACTTGTCCCAGTGGCTTATTTCACATGTATTATCAGGAAAGTCAAAAGAAGCCAGTTCTAATTGACCATTACATACCATCTAGTGTGTGGTGGTCTTGTTGGCAACAGGTAAATGCCACTATGAATTGCTGGAAAGTCTAAAGCAGAGCACATTCCAAACAATGCAACTGAAATGACTTCCTAATTCAGAAATAGTTTTCTATGTTATGTAGTGGAAGTTTTGCTAAGCCAGTTTTCATACTGGGAGCTCATTTGAGTTAGACTGTGTTTGCATACTTTTGTTTTATTTGTGATCCCCACCAGGGCTTCTAAAGTGATTTTAAATAAGCCATCCTTTTATATAGTTGAGAATATACTTTAGGTCATCATGGCAACATCAATTTCCTTAGCAAACAAATTTATAAAGTAAATAAGAAACAAAAATTCAGCCACCTCTGGTTTTATAGCTTTACATTCTAAATTTGTGGGGCCCCAGTTTTTCAAAATTGACTTTATTTGTGCCAACTTAAAAGCAAAAAAACTTCAGTTTTGATAAAGCTAGAATGTTCATCTTTTTAAAAATTTCATTTTGAAAATCTATTTAAAAAAATAAAACACATGAACATTAGTCAAAGACATGTATGAGTATAATGTGAATAGCATGTTTCTCTTCCCTCCTTGGACCCTTGCCACTCAGGTACCCTTCCCGAGAAATATCACTGTTTATTCTCACTTTTACATTTTAAATAATCCTAAATATAATGAGATCTCATCCCGTATCTTATTGAATATAATTTGTTGCTAAAGCAAGTTATGAGCAACAACGGAGGCTAATTGGAGTGACACTATGTATAATAGTTTTTAATGACAAAAAAGAAAAAATAATACCGTTTGGGAAAAATACCATATAAACTCATTCTATTAGGGGCCTGTGTTACCCACTTGATCCTGGTGATCCTTTTTCTGCTGAACATTTACTTTTAATCGTTCCTATTTTAAAATAGTTCCCTTTTTTTTTTTGGTCTTTCTGTTTTTATTTCATTATTTCTTTTAAGCTTTTAATTTAAATTCCAGTTAGTTAACATACAGTGTAGTATTCGTTTCAGGTGTACAATTTAGTGATTCAACACTTGGATCCAACACCCAGTGCTCGTCTCAAGTGCCCTACTGAATCCCCATCACCTATTTGCCACATTTCCCCCTCTGGTAACTATCAGTGAGTTCTCCATAGTTAAGCGTCTGTTTCCTGGTTTGCCTCTTTTTCCCCCTATTATTGTTTGTTTTGTTTCTTAAATTCCACATATGAGTGAAATCATATGGTATTTATTTGTCTTTCTCTCAGTCACTCATTTCGCTTAGTATAATACTCTCTAGCTCCATCCACATCATTGCAAATGGTAAGATTTCATTCTTTCTTATGGCTGAGTGATAATCCAATGTATATATGAACCACCTCTTCTTTATCCATTCATCAGTCAGTGGACACTTGGGCTCTCCCCATAATTTCGCTATTGTAGATAATGCTGCTATAAACATCAAGGTGCATGTATCCCTTTGAATTAGTATTTTTGTATTCTTTGGGTAAATACCTCATAGTGCAATTGCTGGATCATGGGGTGGTGAGGATGTGGATAAAGGGGAACTCTTTTACACTGTTGGTGGGAAGGCAAACCAGTGTAGCCACTCGGGAAGACAATATGGAAGTTCCTCAAAAAGTTAAAAATAGAACTACTCTAAAGTTCTCTGCTGAGTCCCATAAAATTTCAGCTTTTGTTTCTGGAATTCTTTGCATTTTTTAAAACAATCACAACTATGTCTAGTTCTTAAAATAAAGATCAAGTGATATTTCTCTTTCTTTCTTCCTAACATTCCAGGAAAAGTACATTTGTTTAGTAAAAGTCAATTTGAAAATATACACTTTTATTTTTCTTCTTAATACTTACCAACATATATTGTATACTGAACATTTTTTTAAAATTTTTTATTGTTATGTTAATCACCATATATTACATCATTTGTTTTGGTGTAGTGTTCCATGATTCGTTGTTTGTTCATAACACCCAGTGCTCCATGCAGAATGTGCCCTCTTTAATACCCATCACCAGGCTAACCCATCCCCCCACTCTCCTCCCCTCCAGAACCCTCAGTTTGTTTTTCAGAGTCCATCATCTCTCCTGGTTCGTCTCCCCCTCTGACTTACTCCCCTTCATTCTTCCTCTCCTGCTATCTTCTTCTTTTTCTTTTTTCTTAAAATATGTTGCGTTATTTGTTTCAGAAGTACAGATCTGTGATTCAACAGTCTTGCACAATTCACAGCGCTCACCGTAGCACATACCCTCCCCAATGTCTATCACCCAGCCACCCCATCCCTCCCACCCCCGACCACTCCAGCAACCCTCAGTTTGTTTCCTGAGATTAAGAATTCCTCATATCAGTGAGGTCATATGATACATGTCTTTCTCTGATTGACTTATTTCACTCAGCATAACACCCTCCAGTTCCATCCATGTCGTTGCAAATGGCAAGATCTCATTCCTTTTGATGGCTGCATAATATTCCATTGTATATATATACCACCTCTTCTTTATCCATTCATCTGCCGATGGACATCTTGGCTCTTTCCACAGTTTGGCTATTGTGGACATTGCTGCTATAAACATTGGGGTGCACGTACCCCTTCGGGTCCCTACATTTGTATCTTTGGGGTAAATACCCAGTAGTGCAATTGCTGGATCGAATGGTAGCTCTAATTTCAACTGTTTGAGGAGCCTCCATACTGTTTTCCAGAGGGGTTGCACCAGCTTGCATTCCCACCAACAGTGTAGGAGGGTTCCCCTTTCTCCACATCCCCGCCAACATCTGTCGTTCCCTGACTTGTTAATTTTAGCCATTCTGACGGGTGTGAGGGGGTATCTCATTGAGGTTTTGATTTGGATTTCCCTGA
The DNA here is from genome assembly GCF_003265705.2 of Callorhinus ursinus. Taxonomy (NCBI): domain Eukaryota; kingdom Metazoa; phylum Chordata; class Mammalia; order Carnivora; family Otariidae; genus Callorhinus; species Callorhinus ursinus. Next base: position 5,437,290 of record NW_027397069.1, read on the forward strand.
TGCCGAGCGATGTTGAGCACTTTTTCATGTGCCTGTTGGCCATTTGGATGTCTTCTTTGGAAAAATGTCTGTTCATGTCTTCTGCCCATTTCTTGATTGGATTATTTGTTCTTTGGGTGTTGAGTTTGATAAGTTCTTTATAGATTTTGGATACTAGCCCTTTATCTGATATGTCATTTGCAAATATTTTCTCCCATTCTGTCGGTTGTCTTTTGGTTTTGTGGACTGTTTCTTTTGCTATGCAAAAGCTTTTTATCTTGATGAAATCCCAAGAGTTCATTTTTGCCCTGGCTTCCCGTGCCTTTGGTGATGTTTCTAGGAAGAAGTTGCTGCGGCTGAGGTCAAAGAGGTTGCTACCTGTGTTCTCCTTTAGGATTTGGATGGACTCCTGTCTCACGTTTAGGTCTTTCAACCATTTGGAGTCTATTTTTGTGTGTGGTGTAAGGAAATGGTCCAGTTTCATTCTTCTGCATGTGGCTGTCCAATTTTCCCAACACCATTTGTTGAAGAGACTGTCTTTTTATACTTAACATTTTTTTAAACTGAGAAAGTAAATCACATAAGGAGTTTTTGTCTTTCTTTTCATTCCTTTGTCATTACTGCCTTAAACAGTCTAGATCATAAAGGTATTCTGTACATTGAGTGAACGAATGAATGAATGACAGAATGCCTGAACAATAAATTTTGAATTTATTGAACAATAAATATTAAGAAACTCAAGGGAATCTTTAAACTGTAACTTTAGGGACACCTGGGTGGCTCAGTCGGTTGGGCGTCTGCCTTCAGCTTAGGTCATGATCCCAGCATCCTGGGATTGAGTCCCACATCAGGCTCCCTGCTTAGCGAGGAGCCTGCTTCTCCCTCTCCCTCTGCCTGCAGCTCCCCCTGCTTGTGCTGTCTCTCTCTCTCTGACAAATAAATAAGTAAAAATCTTGAAAATGTATCTTAAATAATTTGTGTTCCATTATCTTTTTGGTTATCAATTAAAATTAGGCTCAGAGATAATTCAATTATGTATTGTCTATATTTTGATTATAATTAATTTATGTTTTGGCTAACTATGCAATATAAATATGCAATATTGCAATTGAATATACAGTATGCTATATACAATATGCAACTGAAATATACACTATGCAGTAACTGTGCTATATTGTCTATATTCAGATTATAATTAATTTATATTTTCAGCTAACTATGCAATATACAAGGCAAATATGATGCTTGTAGTAAAAGATATTTTGTGATATTTCGTGAGGTTTTGAGGACAATGATCATATCCTTAAATTATTTGCTCTGTATGTGATGTGTGGGGGGTGGGTGTGTGTGTGTGTGTTTTCAGGAGAACCAGTGGCTCCCCAAGGTGCAATTTTTCTCGTCGTCAGGTTTAATCATCATATGTTGATCATAACACTTAACAGGTTCATTGTCCTCCTAGTTACCCAGACCCCAAGCCTCAGGCTTGCTTTCATACCTCTTTTGTGAACTTCTCAAATATACGAATTACTAAATTTGGTTGATTCTCTTACCAATGATAAAATTATTTAGGCATTTGGGAACTAGCATTGTTTTCCCTAAACTCTCCATAGAATTAATCTTCCTATATTCTATGCAAGATTGCTTTGTTTGTGTGTGTGTGTGTGTGTGTGTGTGTGTGTGTGTGTTTCAGGAGACATTATACATCCTCTAATGTAAAATAGATGATTCCTCAGTATTAACTAAGTTGAATTTATACTTCACATCTGGGTCAGATAACTTTCATGAAGTGGTTTATCATAATGTTAGTTTTGTGAATAATATAGATTTTTTCTGAAAACTTCTCAAGGAGTTTTTTTTGATAGCCTATTTATTAATAAGGGTAGGTGGTTCTGGAAATTATTTTATTTTCCTAAATATCCTATAACAGATTTCATCCTTTTATTCAAAATCTTGGCTTTCTGTTCCTTTTTTATTTTCTAAGCACGTTCAGTCAGAGCTGGTAATGGTAGATGTCACTGAATTCAGAGTTGAGTTTCATGGATTATGATGGAACTAGTGACTTAATGGGGCAGTCCTAAGAAAGCAAAGGTCTTCCTATTTAAGGTTCAATTCTAATCTAAGGAGGTTTTCTGTTTTGTTATTTGAAGGGAATTTTTTTTTCTAAAATTCCCATTTGATAAAAATATGCATTCTAATGTCAGAGTAGATTCATTATTAAAAGATGAAAGTAGTGTGTCTTCTTTATCACATGTGATTCCAGTTAAAGTTAAAGTCAATATATGTTTGATATATTTGCTAATGAAGGCAAGTTGTTTCTTCATGTTTAATTTAGCTCGAGGTGAATTCCTGGTTAATTCCCTACTTATGGTGGTTGATCCACAGGTTTAAAGACCTTCATGCTGACCGCTATTGCTCTTGGTTCTTGTAGGAAGAAAGCTGGTTTAGGACTTAAGCTGCCTACTGAGTGGGATGACCTCTGGTTTCTTAAATGGTAATATCTGTGAGGCTAAGAGAGAAAATAGTGATGTTTTCTGTTTGTGTGAACTTAAAATTTTCCATGCATAGCTCTGCAGTTACTTGTGTTTCATAAATTATTTTCTTCATATAAAATGCCATTTAAAATGCTAAAAGGTATTCCACCAGGCGCCTGGGTGGCTCAGTCGTTAAGCATCTGCCTTAGGTCATGATCCCAGGGTCCTGGACTGGAGCCCCACCTCGGGCTTCCGGCCCAGCAGGGAGCCTGCTTCTTCCTCTCCAGCTCCCCCTGCTTGTGTTCCTTCTCTCGCTGTTTCTCTCTGTCAAATAAATAAATAAAATCTTTATAAAAAATAAAATAAAATGCTAAAGGTATTCCTTTTGAAAGTTTCTTCAATTCTGATACAAAAACTATAGATAGCTTATGCTGAATTAACACATGACCCTTCTCTCCACAGATGTTTCTTGAAATTATTAATTGTGCATGATAACTCCATGTGAAATTTATTTTTAGGGGGATAGTTCCTATGTGAAAGATCGCTGGTGTGTTTTTGATGGATTTATGGTCTTCTGCCTTTGGGTTTCATTGGTGTTACAGGTAATTAAAACTTTTAATTTACATGGGGGTATTTTCCAAAATGTGCTTTGTTTTGCATTGAAACGCTGAATAAAAATAATAATCAATATATGTCGAATGTGATGGTGTAACTTTCTTCAACATCATGTTATTTTAAATGTTTATGATAAAAAACTAACATTTTAATCATTGTCAGTCACATCTGTGAATTGTTTCTCAATCATCAACACTATAGCAAATTATTTCTTATTAAAAAGATACAAAAATATATTTATTGAAATGAAGGACAGAAAATGGGGTAAGATTTCTGTATTTGTAGAATAAAAAAATTGAGTTTAAATATTAAAGTTCCAGTCTTTTGTGTGACTGAGTCCTCACCAAAAAAAGCTGACAAATAGAGATACATTGGAATGAACATAAAATACCATATCGCAAATAGAAAATGCCTTACTATGAGAAATGGGGAACATATGTTTAAAAGGCTAAAGGTAGGATTTTACTGGATAATAGAATTCATTTCCATGCATTCATTTAGGCTTCAGTTTTGCATTTAATTCAACTCAAGTTAGTATAGTCTTATTAAAAAATTTAGACTAGAATAAATTCACAGTCCATCCTGCAAAGTCATCTTAATGCTAATTGATGAGCTCTCCTTATTTTTACAAAGCTCACCTCTCCAACGATCTGATTTCATCCTGCATATTCATGCGTTCTTTTCCATTTAATAGCTATTATATGACTGACAGACGTTTTCTAATTATCATTTTGCCTCTGTTAGTAAATGGTACAATTCCTTTTTTATTTTTTCATAATAATCTTAACCCTTTCTCCATTACTTTATGTTCTAGCTATTTAAAAAAGTGCCACCAAAGGACATTATTCGTAAGGAAAGCTCAGCATACTTATTCTGTATTCTAAGTTGGCACTTGTTTTTGTAATAAAAACTGGGCTTTGATGAATTATATGGGAAATGAGTAAGAGCATTGGATTTATATTAGTTTATGTATTCATTTCTCTGAAGATAACTATAGCTTCAAAATAGACCATTTCAGTGGAAAATAATGCAGGGCGAAGTTCGGAGTACAGGGTGAACTCTTGATGCCATCTGTGTTTGTCATAACTACAGGCAAAGCTAAGGGAGGCTCTGAGCTTGTTTCTTCTTACCTCTTAACTCACAGGTATTTGAAATTGCTGATATAGTTGACCAGATGTCACCTTGGGGCATGTTACGGATCCCACGGCCACTAATTATGATTCGGGCATTCCGGATTTATTTCCGATTTGAGCTACCAAGGACCAGAATTACAAACATTTTAAAGTAAGTACTGCTTTTATGTAAGTTAAGGAGAAAAGCCGATGACATTTTTGTAAGTTTTGCCTACCTTTTTTCCCCCTCTAGGCGATCGGGAGAACAAATATGGAGCGTTTCAATTTTCCTACTTTTCTTTCTGCTGCTTTATGGAATTTTAGGAGTTCAGATGTTTGGAACATTTACCTATCACTGTGTAGTAAATGACACGAAACCAGGGTAAGTTTATCTACTAACTGCGTTTTAATCTAGGTGATAAACAAGAAAGTTTCTGCAATTCTTATGAGTAAACTCTATGTCTAAGTTGAGCAAAAAAAGTCTTTATGTACTTTGTTCTATATTCTCTGTTTCCTCAAAGTTTTCTTGTCTGATTTTTAAAGACAAGTATTCAAGACAAGCCAGACTGAAAAATGTTTACCCCGTGGGAAAGTAGACTAAGCAAATTCAAAGTGTGCATTTGGAGATTTTCCTCAGTGTGACAGAATGAGGGGTGTGCTACCATAATACCATCTGAGTATTTTCATTTCTTATTTAAATAAGATGGAAATGAGAAATGGTGTAACTACTTGGAAAAACAGTTAGGCAGTTTCTTAGAAAGTTAAACAGACACCTACCATATATCCCATTCATTCCATTCCAGATATCTCACCAGGGGAAATGAAAACATATGTCTGTAAAATAGACTTATACATAGTGACTGTATTTGTAATCGCCCAAACTGCTAACAACCCAAATTTCCACCAACAGGTAAATGAATAAACTAATTGTGATATATCCATATGATGAATACTGTTTAGCAATTAAAAAAAAAAGTATGAGAAATTGATAAATACAGCATCTTGGATGAATCTCAAAATAATTATGCTGAGCAAAATGAAGCCAGATGAAAAAGATTACATATTCTGTGATTCCATGCATACAAAATTCTAGAAAATGCAAGCTTATCTGGGACAACAAAAAGGAAATCAGTGACTGCCTGGGAGTAAGGTTAGGGATAAGAATAAGGAGTTACCAAGGGGCATTAGGAAACCTTTGGGGTTGGGGCACCTGGGTGGCTCAGTCGATTAAGTGTCTGCCTCAAGCTGTACAATTTAATATGTGCAATTTATTGTATGTCAAGTATATCTTATGAAAACAGTTTAGAAATGTTCTGGTGTAAAGTGGAAATCTAAGTTTCTTCATATGGTTAGACAGTTGGTCCAGCACGATTTATTGTGTGCTGGGCTCAGTGAATTTAATGCTACTTTTCTCATTTACCAATTCCCAGTCTGTATTTGGGTTTGTACCTACGGTCTCTGTTGTGCTTAATTGATCTATTGGACTATCTCTTCACCCATATTACACTCTGGAATTTGTCTAGATTATAACATGGCTGTATGTATGGGGTCACTTTCTAGCTTCCTGCCTTATGTATACTCTGGACCCTGTTTTCTGCCTCTTGAGGGTATTAACACCCAAGCTCTTAGCCACTGGACACTTAGCCCCCATCCATACCACGATTTTGTCAATTCATGGACTTCCCTCTATTTTTAGTTCCCTCTTACCTTTTGATCTTTTGGGACTATTTTTTCTTTCTTGTAAGCCCAGATATGCATTTTTAAATGTTACCATTTATCCAGTAGATCTAGCTGTTTGTAATGGGAAGAGTTGAATTTAATATAGCCCAGTTTGCCAGACCTAGCCCTCTGGCACTCCTAGCTAATCCCCCCCCGCCGCCGCCCCCATTTTTCTCATTACACTGTGAAGTCCTTGAGGACACAAGGGACAAGCGTGGAGAAGACTCCTTTTAGGGCCAGTACCTAGTATCCTAGCACAGAGTAAGTACTTAGTAACTATCTGTTGAAGGCATGGTGAACAATACATTATATTTAGACAGAGAATAATATTGTGACAAATTGATACAGAAGAGGAAATTAAAAAAAAAAACAAAGGGAGAAAAGCAAGCTGTTAAATGGGACAAGGGAGAAAGGGTTAAAAAATAAGAAAGCACTGCTATGAGTGGAAAGAAGTGAGGTAGCACACACTCAGGGTAGGGACGTTGGAGGAAGAGGTGAGTGAGTAAGGGGGTAGCCTGTGTGGGTGCGGGAAGAGACACGTGTGGAAGAAAACCTGTAGGTAGTTTTTGTTTTTTTTTTAAGTGTATGTAGGCTGTAAAATCTGTCTAGATTGTTCCATGAATGAATATGGAGGTGGTAAAAAGATATGGTGTGGGTGGGAAACAATAGAAGAGAGGCAAAGAACAGAGGAAGCTTCCACATAAGAAAGCTGCTGTGTTCTAATAGCTGCGAGCACAGGAAGCTGATTTAAAGTTTCCATTTTATTAAAAATCAAGTCGGGATGTGTGAGAATTGTAAAGCTTGTTAGAATTGTAAAACTAGCTAGATGATCAGGCATCCTGCTGGCAAACTTAACTTTGACACATAAAGTACAATGCAAACGGAGAAGAGGTAGAGGAGTGCCTCTGACCTCAGGGCCCTTGCATCACTTCAGAAACTGCTCTTTGCCATCTCCTCACCGTACCCAGTACTAGGACATGAATGGCTTTGAAAAAAATACTAAAAGCCTTTTGTATTCTGAATATTAGCTCCAGCTCATTACTTTATCCTAAAAATGGAGTTCTCTATGAAGAATTACATACGTTTTGGCAGAATTTTCAGTTACTCTAGACATAGCAGTTATGGAGGAATGTCTGCATTTTCTCTTTCCCATATTTATAAAATCTGCCCATTAGCTTTGTGAACATGCACGTTTATTTTGCCTTCCTTTTCTGTGACAATTACTCTTTGAGTAGAAAACAGGTAGGTAGCTGCAGAGCAATACTGTTGCTCATAATAACAATTTTCATAAGTTTGATGATTCATTTCAAAGACCAATGCTTTATACCATTTTTCTTTTAATTTTCAGTTCAGCATTAACTGAATTTTAACATCTTACCCAGAAGCAGAAAAATTGTTGATGCCGTTTTACCATTAGTTCCAGCCAGACTTTAATGTATTTTTAGAGACTTAAAAACCGCCTGAAGTCAAAATAAAATGCGTAAAAATCCCAATTAAAAAAAAAACTCCAACCTTTTTGTTTCCTTTGGTTGCTTCTGAACTAGGAGTTTCTCATAAGTATCTCTGAGTCGGAGATTAAGCTACAGTATGATGGCTGTGTTTCCAGTGATTGGTGTTGCCAGTCGCTGTCATGACCTCGTTTCTCTTAATTGTTATCCTTTACAATCGTCCGATTTCTGCTTAATTGATTTTCATGCACTATAGCCTAATAACGGGAGAGCTTGCAGGCAGAGCTGTGTCTGCTCAGGAACCTGTATATCCCACGTTTCAAGGCTGATCTCTGGAATTGATTGTGTATAATCTGTGAGGCAAACAGGATAAATAAGGAAGCAACTCAAAACACACAGTTTTGCTTTTAGATGGAGCTGATTTCTTTTAAAGCAGAGAAAAGGGGGTCTTCCCTTTGTCCTCCGTAGTATTACTCGTAAAGCTTTAGATTCTTCTCTGATAATGAATGGAGACCCAAGGCAATTATGGGACGAGGAATGCTATTTGACTAAGCAAAGCAGTTCATATCCTAAAGAAATTTTAGAAGAGCAGTGGCCTCTGGCAGAAACAGGTGTTGCAAAATGCCAAATCTACCGGAAGCTACAAGATGAACGTGTGAAAATGACTGGTAGGTGAAATAGAAGAGATGAAGGCTTATCTGCCACCTTATTACCATTCCCGAGAAAGGAACGAAATTTAGTCCTAGCTTAGTATCAAATAATGAAATCTTCCCAAGAGTGAGATAATTAGAAAAACTCTAAAGTAAGCAAATGTGAATATTAAGTATATAAAAGTTTTCTCCAAGGAGAACAGGGTTCCATCAGGAGTTCAAGTAAATGCTTATAATGGCTGAGCCATTAGGTTTGAGACGTGGAGGTGGGGGGGCCACACGTCACAGATGCTCGGGACAATCCTTGTAGGTCCTTTCTGTGGCAGAGTAATTACTAACAGCTTTCTTTTCCATCTCAGGGGAGTTCCAGGATGGTCACCCCACCCGGGGCAGCTTGTAGGACTCGGTGGTGTTTTATAAAATATCACTAACACTTAGCCTAGAGACAACATAGAGTTGGATTTGGGTTATAGCTTTCTCTTGCTGGTCCTAAATAATATTTAAGTTTATCCTTTAGGGTCCTTGGAAAATAAATGAATTATTGGCTTATACATCCTGTTCAAAAAATAATGAAGTTTTTTTTTTAATGGGAAGGTCAGAAGAATTAAAAATAGAAATGCAGTGGAACTTAAAATATTAATTTCTAATTTCTATGGACTTTGTCAGGAGGGAATTTTGTAGAATATGTAGAATCATAACTGCCTCAAATTCATGCAAAGGTCTTTGAATTCTTCTTGATTTATATTTAAACTTCTTTTGAAGGATGAAGACAGACTGCTACATTTAACTTACTGGATTCCTGCAGAGATGTCTGCTGGGTGGGAGATAGAAGAACAAATTTGGATAAATGCATATTGGAAAGCTCCTCTTTAAAATATTTAAATAAGAAATGAAAATACTCTGATGGGTCTATATAGATTTCTAACTAAATTAATAGCAACATTTGTGGAGCACCTATTATACTTCATATATTTTGCTTCTATAACTAATTTTTAGAGCAACCTGAAAGCAGTTATTTCCCCCATTTTGCAGATGAAGACACAGTCCCAAAGAAATTAAATAATATGTTCATCTGGTAAGTGAGAGCACCAGGATGTGAACTCAGGTCTGACTTCCCAGCCCATGCTTGATCTGTCATTTGAGCAACTTCTACCATATTATAAGCCCACATTTGTAAACCTATATGCACATTAGATCCACGTCCATATGCATAAGCTCCTTATATGGCATAGAGAAAATGAAAGTCCATATGACATCTAGTTTCTTTCCATCCCGGTGTAGACGTTATGTTCCAGGGGATTCTGCTCCATCCAAATCTATAAAATAGTGGCATGCAATATATTTGTATCACTCCATATATCTCTTTTAAAACTGTTGTGCATATCCATCTCAAGGGTATGGCCCACCTGAGCCACCAGTTAAACCAACCTTTCATATGTTACAAATTTTTTTAAAAAATTAAATATAAGAAAATATTTCAGAATAAACTGAATTCCCATATGAAAATTAATACCAAAATGATTTTCACCAGAATAGAAAAAACATTTCTGCATCTTTAGCATAAAAAAAAAGGAAAACCCTACACTTTGAAAAAGGGTCTAAAAGAAATTGGGTAATTTCTTTCGGTCAATTACAATATAGCACCTCTTTTGACCTTCCCAAAAAGAAGAGAATGTAATAACATAGGTTATAAAACTCTTACTTACTATTAGCGGTAAATAACTTTTACTGTACAATTGATATCTGGGTTTTTTTTTTTCTCATTTAATACCCACAACGACCTGTTAACGTCATAATCTATTTTTAAACTCTACATTACAGCCAGGAGATTGAGGCTTAGTGAGGTTAAGTAAGCTATCCAAGATGAAACAGTGTGTAAGTGGCAGAAGCAGGGTTGAAACCCAGTTCTCCCTGACACGATTTCTATGCCTTTCAATATTCGACTGTACCTTGGTCGGTATATGAGATGATGTTCAACACATGTGTGTCCAAAATATGTGAGTACAATATTTAGTTTCCCTTTGGTTACAAGGAGCACATGCTTAGGAGACAGGCTCTGCATGGGGTGGATGAGTACATGGTTAAGATGGCTTGTATTAGGACTGAATTCTGCCGTGAGGTCCTGGGACTCTTGATCATATTATATGAATGGGAAATGAGGAGCCCTGACAATTCAGTCCCTCGCAAATAGCATTCACTGTAGTTGCCTGTGTAGAAATCATACCTCGCCTCAGGTTCAACCAGACCAGCCTGCTTTCCCTCCGATAGAAACCGTAGTCACCATGCAGTGACCATAACAGCATGAGCAGTACATTTGGGGAATTCATTTCCAGGACAAGATCTCTCTGATAGAGAAAAATCACCCGGCAAGCTTTGTAAAAATACAAACTCCAAGCCGCACCCTTAGATTCATATTTATAGCAGGGCTAAGATTCTCAGAATCGGTTGGGTTAGAAATCAGTGTTAGTTTTACATTAAAACTCCCAAAGATGTGTTGTAGAGTAGAACACAAATTTTGCATGGCTTCTTCAAAGATAAAAGCTGGAGTCTTCAAAGAAGTGCTAAGCTTTCAGCTGCTACACCCCCACTGCGGGGAGCTTGACTTCCCTGTTCCCTGAAGGCTGGTTCCTTAGAAATGTCTATAAAGCACCAGAGGTAATCAGAGCCTCTCATCATTCTTCCAGAGAAGCAGGCTGTCGGTGTGTGTCCTGGGATCACAGGGCAGTCATCTCAATTTTACTGATTCAGTGACTTCTACCTTTTTTAGGTCTAGCAACTGAACTGGGCAGGTGTACTGTGTGGTTGAGGGCACCTGGGGACTGGGGCTCTGGCACGTTCCACATCCTTCCCTGATCTTCACTTTTAAGGTAGCTACATGTTCTTAGCACCAGTGAGCCCTGACATCATTTGACCCAAAAGGATGGAACCCCAACCATACAACTCAGCCACACCACAGCCAGTAAACATGAATATATTTGGAGCTCCTCTTATGTATGAGGCAGTTTGTATTCCTAATTGCTAATTCATAATGTGATCTCATAGGTTGGACATGATGATCCTCATGAAAGAGAAGAGGAAAGAACTCCTTGCCACACATTAATTAATTGGCAAAATCACCAACTGAAAATCTGTAATTTTGGCCCCAGATTCTGGTGGCCATTTTCCACCATGCCAACTGACTCCTTCCAGATAACTTCTCATCCTGGATCTTGTAGTTTCTCAAGGAAAGGGAAAAGAGTTACTGCTTGAGGAGACCTTGGCCTAGATTCACAGTGTCAAGGGTAGTAGACTTTGTCTTATGACCTCAAAACAGTTGTCACATTTCCAGTTTGGAGCTGATCAGTGCAAGCTCTGTGTCCTGATACTTTACTTTTCTGATACTCTTTGAATACATTCATATACTTCTCCTTGCCTAATCCTTGCTCAGATGCCAGTTTCCAGGCATATCTGGTCCCTTATCCATATTGGTGAAGTAGTGACCAATATAATTAAGGGAGTAAAGTCAGAGAAGATACATAATTAAAAGAACTATTCAGATACAACAAGGTACGATGACAATTTGAAATACTTGCTTTCAAAAGAAAATCATGTTTTGTCATTTAAATTACATACATTATTTGAAAAAATCTTTAATTTTACCATTTTGTTGCATGATGAATTCGGTTCTTTATGGTATGGCTTTGTCCATCTAGCCATTCAGGAATGGATTAAGGCATGGAAAATCATATTATGATACTCTCAGCTTAACAATAAGGGGAAATTTATTCCCTAAATTTTTAGAAAATGTACCAGATTTCCTTGTTTATAAAAAGTGGTGTGATGTCAATATTACTTCCTGCCGCAGACTATTTGTCTTGTTTGTGGTCCCTCTAAAAGTCCCGGAGAGCAATTAAAAGTTCTCAAAAATCAATAAGTAGTCTCTTCTCTGCAAATTCCAGGGTGTGGTGAGTGTTCCAAAGCATCCAGCATTAGCAGTAGCCAGGCCAGTTCATAAGAGCTTTTAATTAATCCTGAAAGCGGAGGCCAAACAGGAATGAAAACAAAGCCAGATGATTCTCTGGAATGAACCCAAAAGGCGGGTAGCAGCCAGAGCAGGTTCGTTGTCAGCACAGGAAAGGGACCACATCTAAATGCAAGAAAGTGAGCCTTATTTTTCTGGCTGCCACTAGGAATGAGGCGAGCCAGGCCCTAAGGTATCAAAGGGCACATTCACTATCCTCCCAGATGCAAAGGCTCTGTGTGTGTGTGTGTGTGTGTGTGTGTGTGTGTGTGTGTGTGTGTGAGATTCACTCCATGGGTTTAACTAAAGTGTGTTCTATTTATGACTTCTCCCTAGAACATAAAGTATAAATAGAAGAGAAACCTATTGATGGCAATAAATAACAAACTGATCTTAGGCGTACGGTGTTATCTGTTGCCTATGGATTTGCTGTGCTGCCTACCTCCTTCTTTGCACCACTAACAATTTCCTCGTGGAGTGCAAACTTCAGAAATACCTTTGGTGTAGCTGAGCCTCTGTGAATATATTTTTACAACAAATGGACCAGATTTGGCTACAAGACCGCAGTGTTTTTCTGTTTATGTTCAGTTCTTCAAGGGAAAAAAGAAAAATATAAACAAAAACCTGTATCTGTATCTATCTATAAATTCCCATGATAGGTATATTTTGTGAAAATCTTGCAAATAAGTAATGATCTCTTTTGTAAATTAGTGTGTTTGACCTTTTTGGCCATTCTCACAAATGAGGGACAGATTGTAGTCAGCTCGAAGTATATCACACATACTATGTCAGTTGGGGGAAGCACAGATTTTTGTCCTTTTCCCCAATATGCCAATTTCTGAGAATGTAGTTTACAAATTGTTTGGTATGGTAACACGTGCTTGTTTATAAGCCCCTGAGAGAAAGCTGTGAGCAGCTACACCCTACCAATAAAAGGGTAAAAACGTTCTCTTCCTCCCCCTGTGATTTCTTGTTCTCTGTCTCCTATGCACACACAGGCTCTGGCATTTCCACTTTCCAGGATGTCAGGGGGTGTGTCTGCCCTAGATCTTGTGTCTGTCGATCCTTTAGTGGTCACCCCAAGCAACGACCCCATTGGGAGGTCTTCCTAGTGCTCACCATCGACTACCTACACTCGTGATGTTTCTGCTTGGTGCTCCTGTAGCGCTAAGAGCCGATACCTGGCTCTCAAAGCATTCATCATGCTCTACTGTGGTGATTACTTCTCTAGGTAGTAAAGCCTTTGATCTGGAAATATCTTCTTAGTCGTCTCCATTCCTCGCGTGTTGTGTGGCATAGACTGGGCCTTTCAAATTTAATCATTTTGAATGAATGGATGGACAAATGAAATTAAGTGACCCTACCAAGAATATGGGAAGAACAATCTCTGAAAAGTGGTTAAGTAATGATAACCATAGTTATGTTCATAAGTGACAGTCATTACAAAAGGCCAGCACTAAATGTGTTGCAGCAGTGACAGCAGTTTGATACTGGTAGAGTGAGATGACATTGTGAGTAATGAAAAGAGCAATTTAACACAATGTCTTGAGCTATTGCATTTGGCATTGGTGAGTCCTGTGGAGAGATGAGAACAGAACACAGTGGGCACATGGTTTGCTCTAATTATCACCTTTCTTTTAAAAATATGAAAGTGTGATGGGGTCGTTGTGGGAATTGTTTTTTAATAATAGCTAAGAAGTTTCTCATCTTACAGATAAGGAAACTGAGGCTCAGATGGTCAAAGTGAATTGCCCAAGGTCATTAAGTTGGTTAATCATTGAACTGAGATGATAATCCTTGTGTTCTGATATACAGCTCAGTCAGTGCTCTTTACCATCAGGAGTAATGATTAACTTAAATTCATACAACTCGTAAGTACTGAGGTGTTGTTTGGGGCTGTTATAAACAATATTAGCAACAAGTTGAGAACATATTTTCTTAGATCTCAAACCCCTACGTAATGTTATTTGTAAATACGATATTTTAAGAATTAAAAAATTAGAATTAAAAAAATAAGAGTGAATCTCACACACACACACACACACACACACAGAGCCTTTGCATCTGGGAGGATAGTGAATGTGCCCTTTGATACCTTAGGGCCTGGCTCGCCTCAGGTCACTCACCTGAGTGGCTCCGTCGGTTAAGCGTCCAACTCTTCATTTTGGCTCAGGTCATGATCTCAGGGTCATGAGATCAAGCCCTGAGTCAGGCTCTACACTCAGCTGGGAGCCTGCTTAAGATTCTCTCTCTATCTACCCCTCTCCACCTTCCCACTCTCTCTAAAAAACAAAACAAAAACAAAAAAACAAACCCAAAAACAGAAAACCATATGCCAGGCAGATAATTAATGTCTTTTGAAAAATAATTTTCTCCAAGGGATTCCAGTATTCATTTTGAGACATGGAAACTACTAAAGCCAAGACTTTAAAAAATGGTAATTCCATGCCAGTTTTTAGATATCACACTTAAAAATTGCATAAAAACAACAGGATCCAATTGTTGAAGAATTTTTTCTGTAGTTACTTTATAAGCAAACAAATAAACAAGCACATAAATAGATTTGCCATAGATTTCAATAATGGTGGAAAGACACATTCCTTCAGTTAGCCAAAAAATAATGATGACGGCATCTACTATGTGTTAGTCAAGGTTCTTCAGAGAAACAGAACCAATAGGATGTGTATATAGGAAGCAATGAGATTCACTTTATTTATTTATTTATTTTTATTTTTTAAAGATTTTATTTATTTGAGAGAGAGGGAGAGAGAGAGAATCTCCAGCAGACTTCACACCGAGCACAGAGCCTGCTGTGGGGCTCTCAATCCCAGGACTCCAAAATCATGACTGAGCCAAAACCAAGAGTGAGATACTCAACCGAATGAGCCACCCAAGCACCCTAGTAGAATTCATTTTCAAGTATTGGCTCATGTGATTGTGAGGACTAACAAGACCAAAATCTTCAGAGCAGGCCAGCAAGCTGGAAATTTCAGAATGAGCTGTTGTTGCAGTCTTGAATCCAAAGGTACTTTGGAGGGTTCTTTTCAGAAGATGTCAGTATTTTTTCTGAAGGTCTTCAATTGATTAGATGACGCCCAGTCACATTATGTAATCTGCTTTACTCACAATCTACTGATTTAAATGTTAATCATATCGAAAAAATTACCTTCATAGCAACATTTACATGGTGCTTGACCAAACAACTGGGCACCATAATCTAGCCAAATTCACTCATAAATTTAACTATCACAGACTATGTGTTAGGGACTATAAGGAATTGCAGGCTACACTGGGGAATAGTTGAGTTTGGAAGACATCCAATGAACAGTTGACCGCTCAAACATGAATTAGACACTTCCCAGGTGCCTGAAATGTCAAGTGTGGGTATTTGGAGAAATTATAGCAGAGAAGCCTAACCCAGCCTGAGGGACTTGGAGTGGCTCCCCTAAGAAAGTGACATGTAGACTGGAGGCCTGAAAGCTGAAAGATGGGTTAACCAAGCAAAGACGGGAGGAGAAATTTCTAAGCAGAGGAAAAAGTCCTGAGGTAGAAGGAGCATACCAAAAGCTGGGAGAGGCCCCCATGGTTGGATACCAGGACACTTGAAAGGGGAAGAGCCAGATCCTTTAGGATCTTATGGATGAGATTTGCCACAGACGGGCCTCAGGTAAGACTGAGATTATGAAAAGTCTCTCTTAATGCTCTGTGGCTAATGGATCAGAAGGGCTAAGAGTGGCTGCAGGATGACCAGTTAGGGGACGAGATAGTGGTGCAGGTGGGGGTGGAGATGGTGAGAGCTGAATGAGCTCAAAAGATATTTTGGAGTATATTTAGGGACACATGACGTCTAGTCATGGAAGTTGAGGGAGAAGTAGGTATCAAGGAGATCCCACAATCTCAAGCCTGCTCAGTACTTTGGATGAAGGTCTCACGGTGCTGCTAGTTATGAAGAAATGTTGGTGGAGTCTGTGTTCAGTAAGGGGTGTAGAGTTGGAGGCACTTGGGGTGTAGCCAGGTGGAGACATCTACTAGGTAGTTGGACACGTAACTCTGAGACTCTAAAAGACACCTAGGATGAGAGAGAATTGAAACTATGGAGATGGATTTGTCTGCAGAGAGAGAGAGTATCATGAAAGAGGAGGCTAAGGACCAAGCTCAGAGTAACTCAGGCCTGAGGGCCAGTTACAGGAGGAGAAGATGGAAAAGGAGAATGATCTGAGAAACAGGGACGAAACTAGCATCTTCCAAGCCAGCAACACTGCCTCTCTCTCTCTCCCTAACCACAACTGGGAAAGGTTTTCTGTTTTTACGGACTTGTGTGATTAGGTTGGGCCCACCCAGATAAACCAGGATAATCACTCAAGACTTTTAGCCTTGTTCACATCTATAACCTTAATTCCATTTGCCCTGTAACATAACATCTTCAAGTGTTCCAGAGATTAGTATGTGGATATCTTTAGGGGGCCATTTTTCCGCCTACCACCAAAACAACTATGTGGAATGCTGCTCAGAAGTCGCAGAAGATAAAAACTGAAAGTGTTCCAGTTGGTTGGGGCACGTGGAAATAAACTAGAGCAAATTCAGTAGATGGGAGATCATGAAAATGGGCTAAAAATTAAATCAGAGGGATTAGAAGTAGATAATTTTTTTCAAGAAATCCGACTGTGAGTAAGGAATGCAGGTCTTGAAACCCACTTAAGCATGAGTGAATATTTATTAGGACTGGAAGAATCATTGTCTATATTTAGAGTTTGGCTGTTGGTTAGCAAGAATTCTACCCTCCCTAATTCCAGAGAGCCTCTTGTATTCTATCATGAATATCTGAGGGAAGATGAACAAGGAAATAATTAACGTTAACAAATAAAAATAAAACCTAGAAGATACTTGTTAACTGTGACAACGAAACTAAGATAAATAACAAATATACATTCTGAAACTCCTGATGTTTATTTCCACTTTTCAAAGGGGTAATCATCATGTGGTTTTAGATACATGAGTTCCAGGGCAATTAATCATCTAATAAATGTGTCTCTAACAAGCATTTGCTAATAGCTTGATGTTGGCAAAAATAATATGTTTCAAATCTGCTGCCTCTGAAGCCAAAAGATTTCAGCATAGTATCTGTGCTGGTCAAGGTTGTGCTTAAAATGAAAGTCAGTGTTAATATGAAAGAAACAAATAATAAATCAAATTAAAAAAGGAAAAAATACTCTAATACTTATAAACCGGTGAAAGCATTATCATAATAGTTAAGAATTATTGAGTGATTGACTAATTGCCAGTGCTATTTCGGGAGTTGTACATTAGCTCATTTAATCATTAAGACACTCCTACAAGTAGGTAAAAAGGCTACCCCCATTTTAGAAATGTGGAAACTGAGGCAGCACACACCAGGACTAGAGTTCCAATCTAAGCAGTCTACAAATTTCGAGATACCAACAGCAATCAGTAACACTCTGCTGAGTACCCCATTTTAAGTACCGTACAGACCTAAGTCACTACAGGTTTGCCAGAGTCCTGAGAGAGAGGCATTTCCCTGCCATCACCTGAGGAAGAAACCGAGGCACAGATAGGGGAGGCCACACACGCAGTAAAGGCTAAGCTAGCATTCACATCCAGCAGACTGGCTCTGGAGTCCAATCTCCTACCGAAATAGCTGAAAGGTGATGTTTTTTGAACTTCATGGAGACAGTGCTTTCTTAACCATTGCTGCTTTTGTCTTCTTAAAGTCTTAAAAATGAAAAAAAAATTAATTTCGATGGGCTTCCCTCTCTGAAGTTCACCTTCACCTTTCTTAAGAATTGGGTGATCTATAAAGTTTCTTTCAGCTGCATAATCCCGTGAACAAAATGCTGTTGGTATCATGTGCCTGAATTCCTTCTGTTCTTCTGACAAGTCTTTATTGTTGTGTTTTTACGTGTGTTTTAATTGTATGCTACATTTTATGATCGTAATGATCACTAATTGTTTATAATAAGCATTTATTGAGCATTATTGTTATTATTGAGCCTTTCTTTATTGTAACATGCTGGGTGCTAGGCTGAGTGCACTCCTTGGTTTCCTTTACTTAATCTTCACACAGGCTTTGCTTCTAATTGTGGTTACTCTCCATAGCTGACAGACGTAGAAACTGAGCTTAGAGACATTTAGAACTTTGTTCAAGTCACACCACTCATAATTGGCAGAGCTTGAGATCAAACCCAGAAAACCTTACTCTGAAACTCTGAAGCCCAGTCCCCTTACCACTTTGCCCCAATGTGTGGGTTCCACACCAGAAACTCAGACAAGACGTCAGCAAAGATGGATATTCGGCTTACATATAAAAAGGTGAAATGAAGAGAAATACACGATATGTCTGCCTAAAACCATCTCTCTCTGACATAACCAAGTGGTAATTTCCACAACAAGACCTTTCCCCTGGAGTTTGGCGTGGGGGATCCAAAGGAGCAATTTAACATAGGATTGGGAACAATTCTTTAGATACTTATTCCCCAAGCCAGCAGACAGATTATTTCCTTGAAGCTAACGGAATCTGAAGGAACACACTTGAAGTGTCTGAAATGCAGGTGAGGCTTTTAGAGCTTTGTTTATGACTGAGACGGAACTGGGTGAAGTGTAACCAGGCCTGGAGTGTGTGTGTAAACTCATGAATGTGTATGTGCATGGTGGCCTCATGCAGGTAATGGATCTCAGAGAGTTAGGTGTCAGACTCTAGAGAAAGCATATTATATACAGGGAAGAAAGCAGCTAATTGAATATAAGAGGGTATTAAAGAAGAAATATGACCCAACATGTCTGCCTCAATTGGGCCATAAGCTGAGGGAAAGAGACTGTCCTGAGGGTGGTCCCCACTTAGGAAATGCCTAGAAACATCGAAGTAGTGGGAAATGAGTTGTAATAAAATCATGGATTTAGAAGCCTTGTGAAATTGTCTAGCCTAAACTTTGGCCACTGCACAAGCCATGTGAATTGCCTCCGATAGCAGCTATTCGGGGCCCATTTTAGAGGTCAGCCCAGAATGAGATTCCCCAGTCGCCGTTCCAGTCGTACTTGCTCCCAAGAAAGCCATTACTTATTTAAATCCTTGTACATCAGTTTAATCTCCACGTTGCCCTCCAGAACAATGAAACGGGGATGTATCACTGTCCACCTAAATGACCCTCGTGATCCTCTGCCAACACAGAGGAAGACCAAGTGTCATTTATAAGACTCATAGTAGTCGAACCATATGGAAAATGACTGTCATCATTTACTATTGCTTAGAAGTGGAGGAGTAAAATTTGTACCTACAGTCAGGTTAAGCATTTTGTGAATAACAAGGAAGCCCCAAGCACATTAACATTCCTTACAAATCTACAGAAAAGTTCTTTCCTTTGCTTATCTGGGTCTTGGTCCTTAATGACAAAAACAATGATGGTAATAGTATTCTTATAAAGCACTACTGTGAGGATGAATCAGGTATCATTTGAGAAATGTTTACCATCATCAATGCTATGAACACCTTTCGGGAATCATGAATTTTACATCTGTGTCCATACGGAGCAGATGTTAGTGAAGGGTGATTACATTATTCATTTTGATCAACATTTACAAGTGTCGAAATCGGCTAACTTTTTGTAATTTGTTCACAGAAATGTAACCTGGAATAGCTTAGCTATCCCAGATACGCACTGCTCACCAGAGCTGGAGGAAGGCTACCAGTGCCCCCCAGGATTTAAATGCATGGACCTTGAAGACCTGGGACTTAGCAGGCAAGAGCTGGGCTACAGTGGCTTTAATGAGATAGGTCTGTCTTACCACTAAAACACATTTTCAGTTTCTTTTTTACAATGTTTATGAAATGGAAAGAATACTTGTGTGATTGATATTTTCTGTTAAGATTGGCTATATAGCATTTAAGAAACATAACAGCAGATTTTAATCGTCTGCCTAGATTGTGGTATAGTCTCCCCTGCAGTCTGTAGAGTCTGCTTTTGGGTGGATATTCAGCAGTGTCTGTAGAGAGTGAAATATCCCTGATTTTAGACTATTTTTGATTCTTAATTAGAGCACTTAAAAATATTTCATTGATCAAGGTTCAGGGCTTATTGACTCAAAGATAAACAAGGCTTGGTGTCCTTCCGCATGTAACTGTACCCCAGCAGGCAAGGTAAGTCTTATGTCTCTGAAATAGTAGCCACTGAGTGAGTGCATGAGAGCTGGAAAGTAATCCTGGAACAGAAGACAGCTAAGGAAATACTTAATGAATATCTATCAACTGTATAATAGATGTGTGGGAAGTGCTTATACATGAATATGCTGTACTCAAATGTATACATTTATCTGTGGCTTGTCCTATGAAGTCCTGAAATGTGCCGTTATATACAGTAATGAAAGCACTTAGCATCTGCCATTTACTTGATATCATTGCATTTATTACAATTCTGTGCAAGTTGTACAAATTTCATTACCGAATCAAAAAAACCCCATGGAATTCTAAACAATTATTCCAGCTTTGAGAATCTGTCTTAGCCAGCTCAGGCTGCCATAACAAAATACCATAGACTGGGTGGTGTAAATAATGTAAACTCATTTCTCAACAGTCTGGAGGCTGGAAGTCCAAGATCAGGGTGTCAGCATGGTTGGATCTGGTGAGGCCTTTCTCTGTGGCTTGGACATGGAGGGAGGAAGAGGAAGAGGGAGAAAACTCTCTGGCTTCTTCTTGAAGGGAAATAATCCTATCATGAGAGAGCACTCTCATGACTTCATCTAAATTGAATCAACATTCCAAAGGCCCCATCTCCTAATATCATCGCACTGGGGGTTAGGACTTCAACATATGAATTTGGGGTTGGGGGGAACACAAACATTCAGTCCATAACAGAATCGTTATCAGAATCATTTGAAAAAAAAAAACAACAACAATTTTTCCTTAAAGTGTCAAGGCCCGGGTGGCATTTAAGAGTGTTTAGACACTCACAGAATCTTAGAGAAGAATCTCAGTGTGTAGCAGAGTGGTGGTTATCTTTGGAAGCCAAATCTATTTTGTGACTTTTAGTGTGGTTTCATATCTCAGTGGACAGCTGTACAATGGGGGGTTTCCATGGCCAGGGAAGAAAGCATGAGTTCCTTTCAACCCTGATGGCAACTGCTATGAACCCAGCCAATCAATCTTTGTACATCAGGAACAGTGGCTGATAAATCCTCCTCTCGCCCCAGCCTTTAGTGATGGCAGCTCACAGACGGTGTTATTGCAGGATGGCATCAAGAACTCTGGGCCAAGTATGGGAATTTCAGAAAGAATATGTGAAGGTCTTGCACTGATTAAGGAATATTTTTCTGGTATATGGACTAAACCACAAGGCTACAGCCTCTGGATGGAATAGAATACTGAACTTGGCCTGAAAAAACACAAATAGTTGGTATTAAAAAAAAGTGAGTTTTGCAAATAACATTCCTAAATTTTTGTTCTAGTATTTTAATATGCCCTCAGAGGTGGATTTCCAGCATTGAATTTGGACAGATAATCTTTCATCCCTTTGGCCAATGATATAATTTTATAAAGTCCAAAACTTCAGAAGCCAGCAGATGGGGAAGCATCTCAATTTGCTGTACTCTCTTGAACCTGTCTGGCTTTGGAATCCATCTCACAGCCTTCCCCTCGGCTCCTAAGAGAGGAGGACTTTTACGCATTATAGCAATGACTGTCAGGGATGAGCAGGAAATCACAGGTGTGGTATGGGAGATGGATATATAGCTTTGGTAAACTGGTGAAATAAGCTGCAGGAATCCTAAGAGCTGGGGCACAGCTAGAACGCACGGCTTCTCAGAGCCAGCAGCTCTTTCTCTTAAGGGGGGCTAACTGGCTGTACCCATGTCTTGTATGGAGCGTGGCCAGCATTCAGTAGTGAGGCTGACCTTGCACAAAAACCTCCAGTCCTTTCGAATCATATTGCTAAATCAAATTACTTCCTGGCCATTTTGAATGCAGCAACTGTGCCTACACTCAAAATGCTGCACTATATTCAAGCTGATTCAGCTTTCTTCACTGTAACTTCCAATGACTTCAACCCATGTATGGTAACTCTTTGAGGGAGGGCGTTTCCTCAGAGAGTGTGTTGGCTTGAGAAGCCTGACTCAAGGAGAGAACTGCCCTGCGGGCGGCAGGCCCCCACTAAGGCAGTAATCTTACTGTTTATTTGCACATTTATCTCCCAAGGATTTAAGCTCCTTGAAAACAGGAAGCACATCTTTTCATTCATCTCCACTTCTTCAGGGCCTGGCGCAGTGCCGGCCTCTATAAATATTTTCTAATGGACTGAACAAAGTATATGTTCTTTTGAATTTGATGGTGACCAGTCACGTTTGTGTTAGGGTATAGAGCCACAATAGAGAAGTAAGTTGTTTTCTTGTGGTTCTTTCCCCCAGTTTTGTGTTTTTGTTGGCAGTATTCACTACTCCTCATGACTTGCTTTTCTATACAAGCTTAATTTGGTCTGCTTGCTTCTTTTTCTCAAATGATGCTCGAGTTCAACGCCATTGTATGACTAATGGTTACGTAATGAAATGTTAACTTTGTACTATAATCAGAAAATTTTAGAATGGTCACTGTAGTTTGGACTGAAATGGTCTGTTATTATGCATCTATGTAGATACACAAATTGTGGTATTTTAGATCATCTTTAAAGTTTTTATGGAAACAAAATATAATTTTCCCCCAAAAATGAGGAGAAGAAATTATTTTCTTAGACTCACATGATCATCTCTTTTTGCATGCAGTTGAATTTAAAACAGGTGCCCAATTGTCCATATAAATTTGACCAATGTACTTTATATGTAAGTAAGCATGATTAATTTAAAAGGAGCACGTTTCCTCTTCTTACTAATCAAATTGTCATACAATACATTGAATTGCAAAGCATTTATAAAATTTCATTGATAAGTAGCTTTGTCTCATTAAAATTTAAAACTGATGATATTGAGAAACTCAATTTTTGAAATATATTAAAAGCTAGAGTCATTAAAGTAGAAAAATGACACAGAGCCCCAACTGTAAAATTGCAAAGTAAAGACATCTTTGCATCTCTGAAATCATCCACCATCAAGGAGACTGAGAAACAGAAATGCAATTTCCATATTCAAGGACTCCGAAAAACCCGTAACTAATAAACCACACATCAGAAGACCAGGTGTCTAACAGAATACTTCCTGAAAGGATTCTGGCTACTGAGGATCTCTGGCAGAGCCAGGGGAATGCTGACATTAAAAATAATATTCCCAGGGAAGCAGAACAGTCCTCTCTTTGAGCCAGGGAATCAGTGTGTCGCTGACCCTGGGAGCTTTCTGGGACTCACTGAGCTACCTCAAAGTGGAGCCCTTGTTGGGGCCAAGCGGTTGGTGGAGAAATAGAGTAGACGACAGACCCTCAGTCTAGAGGGGCCCCAATGCTGCTGATCTGTGTTCACGAATACGAGGGGCCAACCTGGCTATACCTTAGGATCACCTTGGGGAGTTTAAAACACACCAATTCTCAAGCACCACTCCCGGGCCAGTTAAATGAAAAACCTTGGAATGATCCAAGGCATAGATGGTTTTTAGAAGCTCGAAGGTGTTCTAATGCGCATGCACAGTTATGAGCACCTGGACCGAGGCAGCAGTGGTACACAGGTAAACACACCTGTCCTAGAAAAAAACTCTCTTCTCTCCCACAGTGCTACCTGACAAATACTTGGTCCTCTAAAATTGATTTCACAGTTGAGTAACAGTCAAAAAGAATGAGGACCATATCTATAAAAATGTACTTTTAGGTATGTTTAAAACTGAAAAAAAAATCCAAGAGATATAATTTTTAAAATTGCAGAAGAAGACAACCTAAATAGATGGATTTAAAGGGTACCACTGTCTCAGTAGATGAGCAGAGAACAATCAAAGCCGAGACATTTCTTACTAAAGTTGCTGGACTTTGGAGCTAAAAAAAGCATCCAGTGGGCATCCAGAAAAAAATAACCAAGTCAGTTCTTTTTCTCTTTTTTTTTTTCCAAGCGATGCTCAAACAGGAGTAGCCCCAGGAGGAGCCCAGGGTCCCCAGTCAGTTCTAAGGGGAGCCATCAGAGAGGACCGAAACTTTGTCAGAACTCAAGTCTAGGATACAAGGACACAGGGCTTACAAAGTCCCCAGAGAAAGAACGTGTTCAGCTCGTTTTGGTTACTGTCAAAGAAACGAGAACTCAGAGACTTCCTTTTACATTAATCCTTCTTGAAGACACTCGGCCAATCAAGAAGGATGGATCATGAACCTAGTCTCTAGTATCTCCTCAGTGGAAAAACATAGCTAATACGACTTCAGGATTTCTGGAGTATAATATAAATATTGCAGCTTATGGTCATGTAGAAGAGCAGAGAAGAAAATCAGGGGGTAGTGTAATGATGTTAGTGTCCTTATACTCAGCAATAAAAATTGTATCATCTTACACAATATGTGAATCACGTGATGGAGGTATATGTGTACTTGCACAAGAATGCATTACGAAGTAAAAAATCACCTACTTTAGAAAAAATTCAAAACTCAAAATAATGGCCCTGCGGTTTGGATCACAGCTGTACCACATACTGGTAGGGTGACCTGGGAAAAGTAATTAACCTCTTCCGGCCTCAATGTCCTTATCTGTAAGATGGGGTAAAGGATAGACGTCCCTCATAGGGTTGATGTTAGAAGTCACAGAGACACTGCACTTAGGACACTTGGCACAGAGTGAACACATGATGAGCCAGAAATCAGAGCTGCACTGGCCAAACAGGAATGCATCTCTGTGTCATTTGAGGAAAAACAAACAAACAAACTACTTTAATAAGAGAGAGCAGAGCACAATGCTTTCACGTTAGCCCAGCCTTGTCTCATGTTATTTTCTTCTTCCTGCAGCAGTTTGCTACTCACATTGTTCAGGATCTTATAGCAAGGGGAGACAGGAAGGGAGAGGGGGACCAGATGTGCTTCACCTTGCATTCTGTTCCTATTAACTGATATCCCACATTTTATCTCACTCCCCTCAATGTACAGAATTCCAGAGGGCCAGTTTTTGGTGGTGTTTGGTCTTCATTAATCAATTATTCTTCTCTTGTTATTCTCAGAAATATAATTCCTTTTGTGCTTTCTCTCTCTCATTAGAATCTTACCCATATTTCGCCACTGAACTTTCTACAGTGTCATTAAGCCTTGTACCTATACTTTTATTCATCCCTGTGCATTTGAGTTGGTTACCCTGGATTGAGCCACACCCTGTCTTTTAGCAGACTGCCAACTTCCATAGACTTCAGAAAAGCATCCCTTGGCTCACTGAAAAAAGCTGCCACCATGCTATTTCCTGCATGGTCCCCAGCCCTCAGTGGTTGACTTTCTGGCCTCCCACAAATCTCTGTGCCAAATGGTGTTGGAGATGCTGGTTGTTTCTCTGTCCCTCTCTTCCATTTAAATACCTTTCCATCTTTTTTTCTGGGTACCTTTCCTGCAGCCCATTCTCAAGGATGCTCAACTAATACATCCTCTCCAGGACGTTAGCCGATGCACTTGAGATGTCACCTACTCCCCACGTTCCAAACCTATGGAGGAATATACATTATTGGAAGGACATATTTGAAGATCACAAAATCTGTTTAGCGGACATTCGCATTCTGTGATTACAGTGAGCGAATGGAGAGGTGGGGAGCCAGCACACAGTGAAAAGGTTTGGGGACTGATGACACCCCCAAAACGCCATAGTGCAGGAGTGAAACCAAAATATCCCATCAGTGTACCCTGTTTTGAAAATGTGTCCTGCTTCCCTCCATTTTCTGAGTACTTACCCCACTTAAAGCCAGCCTCCCCTTTCCCCTCTGTTGCCACATGCTTATCCACCGTCTGAGACACTGTGATTTTTGGTAATGACACTGAGAGTGAAACTAGAGGAATTTTGAGCTGGAAAAGATAGTAGTCATTTGGTCCACCCACGCAGTTTTATCAAGAGGCTAACTGAGCATCTGAGTGAGCAAGGTCAGAGTTCTAGAGAATTCCGCATGGAGGCAGGGCTAAACTCACTTCTGATCACAGACTCCCACCAAACCTTACCTTCGCCCTCAAACTTTTTACATTTCAAATCAGTGTTTAATTAAGAATCAAACTTAAAAAAATACCTTACAAAGTTAGTTGTAATCTTAATTTTGTAATAGAAGGTTAACGTCATTCACCTTTGGTTAAGATGCTGCTATAGAAGACAACTAACTATCCAAACAGATGTGATATGCCAGTTAGAAAAAAGCAACAACAAGTCTATCACACGTGGGAAGGAAATCACAGCAAATGCCATTAAACTGGCAATTTACTTGTCATGATCTTTTAAAAGAGGTAAGAAACTGGATAGAGCAGATGAGTACAAATCTATTCAAGTTTGAACTCTCCATTCACTGAACAGTCAGGTAAAAACAAAACATGTTCAGAGTTTTCTGTTGGTTTTTCTTTTTTTATGTCTTTACTTATTTAATTTTTTTTAACTTTTTATGTTAAACTAATTTTAGACTCACAAAAAAGTTATGAAATAGTACAGAGTTCCTTTATACACATCACCCAGGTTCCCAGAATGGTAACTTCTTGCACAACTGTACTATCTCATTACAGCTAAGGCATTAACAGAACACAATGTTATTAACTATAGTACACATCCTGTTAAATTTCACTGGTTGATCCACTGTTGATCTTCTTCTATCTTAAGATCCTACCCCGGATCCCACATTGTACTTAGTTATTAACATGCTAATCCCTTCCAGTCTGTAAGTTTGTCAGCTTTGTCTTTCATGGTCTTGACACTTTTCAGAAGCACGAGTCAGTTATTTTGCAGAATGTCTCTCAACTTGGTTCTACCTGGTGTTTTCTCATAATTGGAATGAAGTTATGATCGGAGTGTTTACACGATGTCTGGCTTCCAAGACGGAAGAGAAGTTGTGTCTTCTCTTACTTATTTCTTTGTTATTTCTATTTTTTATTATGTAAATTTCAGGTGTACAGCTTTATAATTAGATATTTGTATACACCAAAGTGATCAAAACATATTTAGTTTTGAGAGAACAACCCGGTATATGACATATAAGGATAAAATTCATCCTGAGAAGTCGCTTAGAAGTAAATAGATATCAGGCCTTTCTTGTTGTCATTAGCCTCCAGAATCATAAGAACAAAACACAAAAGCCCAAATTTGTAAAAATCCATAATAAACTAAACCTGATGGAAACAATTTATATCAGATAGAGGAAGTCCATTAGCAAGGTCAAACTATAAACAGGACATTCTGACAATAAAATAGAAAAAATATTTAAGTTATACATGCTTTTAATGTTACCTGGACTGAATGTAGTGGACTGTTTCCCCTATTCTTTATATACAATAATCAAAGGTAAAGCCAGGAAATAACAAACACAGTGTTCTTATGGTGACTAATTGTCCACATCTTTATTATTGTAATTACTGTCATTTCTTATGACAAGTACTGCTTATCATTTATCGATTACTTACTATGTATCGAGCACCAGGCAGAAAGGTTTTCTATCCAAGGTGTTTTTCGTCCTCACAATAAACCCACAAGGGTCCATTATCCCCAGTTAAAAGTGAGCAGAGTGAGATGAGAAAGAATTGATTCGCCCAAAGTCACATCCGGGCCACAGTTGGGAGCCAAGGGTTGCTGCCCGAGTGCTATGGTCAAAGCCTGCGTTATCTGTGAAGCCGGCCATGGGTCCCCGCCGTTCCCCGTGGCTGGTCAGGACAGCTGGTTCGTCAGAGGGTCTCGTTACGAGAGAGGAAGGGACATGTCTTCCAGCGTAACAGTCCACCAGACCTGCTGCCTTCTCCTCCCATCACCGTGCTTCTGGGACAGAGGATTGAGTGTGAAGGAGGGTGATGGTGACGTCCACTGCAAACTGAGGGCCATTCAGAGCAGGTCTCTGGCTTGGCATCTATCCCCCCCGCACAGTGTGCGACAGAGTTGGTGCATTATAAATGTGATTTTTATGTAAGAATTGAAATATGAAAGAATATACCTGGGAGGCAGTACAGGTTTACAAGATAATTTATCGAGCTATCAACATTTGGGCAAGGATTTGGGCAATGGCAGCAAAAAGCAGGAAATATGCTTTTGATACAAAATGAGATGATAGAGGCTAGAGATGTGGGGGAGAACATTGAAAGCAAGAAAAAATATGGTATTTGGTATATTGCAATCAGGTTCACACTTATTTGAGCTAAATTCAAAGTTCCATTATGATTTATGTGCTTTCTGTATGTACTTTATCGCTGTGTGCATTAATTTCTTCTGCATATTTGAATTTACTTTTTCTTTCCCTTTCCGATGTGGATATTTAATTTTGCTTTCTAAATACTGCAAATTAACCAACAAGTTTACTTAAAGTGATTTTGAAAATGCATATTCCTTTATTAGCTATACAACATAAAAAGTATTTACCTCATTAGTCCTTTCTATTATTAAAATTTTAAAGTTTTCCTTACATGCCTTCTTTAAAATATTAGGAAGAGGGGTGCCTGGGTGGCTCAGATGGTTAAGCATCTGCCTATGGCTCAGGTCATGATCCCGGGGTCCTGGGATCGAGTCCCGCATCGGGCTCCCTGTGAGGCAGGGAGCCTATTTCTCCCTCTGCCTCTGCCTCTCTCTCTCTCTCTCTCTCTCGCTCTCTCTCTCTCATGAATAAATAAATAAAAATCTTTGAAAAAATAAAATAAAATATTAGGTAGGAAAACTACAGGTCATCGGCACCACAGAAGTTAAGATGTGGATTTGGGATGCATATACAAATTATAATCTTTGAAAAAATTTTTGATGATAAATTAATGGGCCTTTTGATAAAATGAAAAAGTTTAGAGTGACTGTTGCCTGCCAGATTCTCATATACTCCCAAGTCACTTCTGAAGAAGGCTATTATTGGTACTGGAAATCAGGACCGGTGTTTTTTTCCAACGGGAAATATATTTTAGCTGTTATTTGCAGGATTTTCCTTATTTGACTTCGGGTGGTATTGACTACAAGGTACAGATTCAGCTCCCTGTATGAGTCCTAAATCAGTTTTATTAAATATTGTTGAGAAATAGCATCAGTTGTTTCTTTCATCACTGGTAGTGTTCCGTGCTTGAAACTACCTCATACCTTGCTGAACTGGGATTGCCCATAAAGCCACCTACACTGATCTAATGTTTCAGTTTTAATACAGGATTTGCTTTACTTTAAAATTCCCCCATTTTTTTTCTATCGGCATTCCATTACTTTTATAATTTGTTTCCTGTTATATCTGATATTAAATATGGCCACAAAACGTGATGAAAGAAAATGACTTTTACTCAAATCCTAGTAGAATGTGAATTGAACTTTGCTGATGCTGCTGCTAAACATTGATTCATAGATTTAAATGTTAAACTGTATTTCATGCTGCAGTATGTGGTGTCAGATGAAAACTTTACAAATGAATAGAGAAAGGGAGTTATTCTATTTCTATAACTACGATTTATTGCAGAATGTACATTTTTATTGCAGTTGCAAAAAGCCACAGTAAAGACTCATTTGTAAAAGATGTAATTGAGATTTATAATACTTTGTGGAAAAGCACTGAAGGCTTGTTTCCCCTGCATTAATCTTGATGTGCAGCGTTGCTCCTGGAATTACTTATCGATTTTTATGAAAACACATTGAGAAGAGAAAACCGGGGCAACAGAATTCAACCTAAAGTCCTTCCTTGAATCTATGACGATTCTATACTTGCCGTCTGAAGGAATTCATGTGTCACATGAATTCAGGACAAGGAAGACCTGACACGGTTTTGTTCAATAGAGGACAAGATCATGAGGCTTCCCCAAGAGGAATAGTTGTGAGAGCCTTTGGTCAAGTACGGGGGTTTTATCCCTGGGTCCAGGCATCAATACATGCCCTCAAGTTGTGTACAAAAGTGTGTGCTTGAGGTCTTCTAAAGGAACAAAGTCTTTGGGCTTCATTAGATTCTCAGACAGGGTTACAGACTTATTTAAACTGAAATTAGATATGCAGATATTATTCAGAATATTAGGAAGACAGAGGGTCTAAAGATAGAAATTGCAGTCATGATTTTTAAAAAGTCTGTCCACTGGCATCCAGCGGATGCTCCAGAGTTCTTGTCAAATGGATTAGAGAGACAGCTGGGGAAGGACTTGCCGTCGGACAGTGAAAGAAGGGATTTTAAAAGAAGGGATTTTGAGGGCATAAAGTGGTGATTTTTTTTCATATTATACATGGAAGACAATACTCTTTGGAAATATTTAGTGGCTTCCAAGAAATTAGCATCTTCATAGTCACATTTTAACTATTTGTAGATGACAAAAATAAGACTTCAAATAGCGTAAGAGGTTTCATGACAGTAATAAATTCTGCCATATGTAAGAACCTTCCTCCCTCTCTCCTTTCCTTTCTTTCTTCCTTCTTTCATCTTTATCAGTCTCATGTTATTTAATAAAATGCTTTTAACTGTTTCCCTGCTATTAGACATTTAAGTGAATTTCAGTTTTTGACCACAGTCATTCTGTGGTGAATCCGTGCTCACACTCACATATACATATATATGTTGTGTGCATGTGTGGTATTCTTTAAAATAGGTTCCTAGGACAATTTCTAGGTCGAAGGGGAGGCACATTTTTAACGTAATACGTAAATAGCATTTTATTTCTCAAAAAGACTAAGAATTCATAGTCCTGCTCTTTCTGTGTGAGAGTGAATTTTTAAAAGTGTAAGGGATTCTTTTTTGATATGGGAAGATGCTGAAGTAAAAAAATAGCAGAGGCCATATTGAATGTTGTGCTGTTCGGAACACCAGTGGTTCATTCTCTTTTCCAAGCATTCCTTCCTCCCCTTTTTCCCTCTGAATGCCTCCTCCCACCAATTCATGACCCACCCTCCAGGGCCTGTGCTCATGGAGCTTCCCATACACCATCAACACCAGTCCCCTCTCTGTCTGAACTGGGACACAGAGTTTGTCCATGAAAGTTAATGCTTCATTCTGTTTGGTTCCCACTGCCTGGTGTGTGTGTGTGTGTGTGTGTGTGTGTGTGTGTGTGCGCGTGTGCGCGCGCGCACATTTTACCATTTTCTTCCCAACGAGCTCATTAGACCCCAGGTGCCTCAAGTAGGTGCAAAGCTTCCTGTACCTCTTGGAATGTACGTACTAACTCTTGGTGAGCTCGTTATCTACTCAAGGATTGAGGTCTTCTAAAGGATTGAGGTCTTCTAAAATTGATCATTTGTAGGAGAATTTTATATTAGATACATTGCCTTTTTAAATCATTATTCTGTGGAAACTTCGTGATGGAAAATTTAAATAAAGTTCAGATACAACTCTTGCCTTTTAACTTCATTCCTCATTTGAAATAAAATGGTGTCCGCCTTATGCCAGATATTCACATGAAACAAATGTCAACAGACTAGCACAGGAGTCTTGTGTTGACAGTCAAGGAAACTCCTTTGCTCGTAAGGGCAGTCAGTGGAACATAATTCCCTTGACAGTCTATGAAATTAGATTAATTTGACCAGCTAATCAGATGGACCAAAAAGGAATAATGTCACGTAGGGAAGCCCTACACAGCTCTTCCCTCAAGGCCAACGAGGCCATAGGAAGGCTGATTCCTACCTCTCCTGAGATTGCATGTTCTAATACATGAGCCCTGCTTAGCACTGTGCTGACAACGTGCAGGGCCTCCTCTGAGGGGAAAGCTCTCTGGCCCTTGAAAATGGGTTTCTAGCCGAGCCACCCAGGGCTGTGAGAAAGTAGACAGCGGCCACTCTAAGGGGCCGCTGGACTGTGGAGACAAGGAGTCTCTTCCCTCTCTCCCCCTTTAGGCTCCTGGACCCCTCAGCTCCCACGCCCCTAGGCCTTGAATTCAGGAATTATACTGAAGATACTGAAACATACTAAATATATTAAGATAAAGATATCAAATAAAAATGAAATAAATATACAAAACTAAGTCATAAATGCCTAGTAAATATCAATTGCCACTATTAAAACGAAGACAACTACCACAATTGCTCTTACAAAAATTATTGTGGATCAGACTTATTTCTAGATAGGAAGGAAAAAGTGAGATGTAGTTGCATTTTCATGAAAGTATGAGAATTTTTGTAGAATACGAGATACATTCTCATAAATAAAAAAGGAGATGTTTTCATAAATAAGGTACTCAACGAATATTTGTTATGTATTTACTCTATGCCAGGCATACAGGGCCTGAAATATAATGACGTGAGTCAACATAACCAAGTTCCTTCCCCCAAACGAAATGTTAAAATAAAATGGGAAATGAAGATGAAGTAAAGTTGGAGGAAAGGGTTGATCTTTAACTGTTGGTAGATCCTGCAGCTTTACACCAGGTACAGGAATGCATGCCCCAGTGTCAGTGCCCACACATCTTTTTTGAGTAAGGAGTATGAGAAAATGAAGCAGGAATGCTCCAATTCGCTGCAAGTCACACCTACTCCCCCTCCCGCCCCCCGCCCCGGCCGCTTGCCTTGTATCCAGCATTTCTCCCTTTTACACAATCTGCCTAAACTCTGAGACAAGTGCTTTTGTTAGGTCTGATCATCGAAAATGCTGACCTGAGAATTATATCTTTACTTTAGTTTTTGTTAAAGAAAATTTTTAATGACATAGATTAAGTGTGCCACTTTTTTTTCGTGCTCAAATATGCCTCCTTCTTCTCCACTTTTCTGAGAATGCCTTTATCTTATTTTTGAATAATAGCTTGACTGGGTACAGAATTCTTAGTTAGTATTTAGTTTCCGCCCAAACTTTGAAATCATTCCCTTGTATTCTGGAATACAGCCCTCCTTTGAGTCTAATTGTTGTGCTTTTGTGTTTTTGTTTTTACAGGTTTTTTTTTTAATGTATTTGTGTTTTTTCTTTGATAGTTTTTAAGATTTACTATTTGTCTTTGCAATGTTATGGTCTTACTTACCCCTAGGCATGGATCTTTATTTTTTTTTTATCTAGTAGGGATATTTTTTTTTTCCATATGAGACTCATGCTTTTTTTCTGGGAGATTTTTAGGTGTTATCTTTACAAATCCTTATGTGTTGTTCTCTATTCTCTCTATTCTTTATTTTCTGGAATACTGATTACAGCTTTGTTAAACCTTCTTCTTCCATTTCCCATGCCCGTAGATCTGGCTTTCTAACTTCTCTTCACATAACGAATCTGTCCCCTGGACCCCTCCCATTAGCTGGAGCATCTTCTCGTATCATTTCCAAGTCTCGTAAAGTTGTTTACATATTTTTCTCCTCCACTTCTTTGCTGAACTCTGGATCATTTTCTCCCTCAGTGTGTCTAGTCTGCTATTCATCTTATTCATGGGGCTTTTTGTCCCAACATCTACAACCTGCTTATCTAGAATTTCTGTTTAATTTTTTCAAATCTATCTGTTCTTTTATGTTATAGCCCTGTTTTTACCATTTTCTTTCTAACCTTTTCTTTATCTCATTAGACCTTTTAAACATGCTTATTTTAGAATTTCTTTCTGATTCTTCCCTGTCTTCTGATGCTCCATTATAATAGTTCATTTTCTCCAGTGGTTTGTAGTGTGTTTAGCTATAGTGCGATTCCAGCGAGGGTTTCTTTCTATCTGAGGTCACTGTGCTGCAATTCCAGGGATAGTAACCAATTCTGCACTCATTCTTATGTTACCTTGGTGGCTTGTGGGAGCAGAGACCCTTGAGCTATTGGTATTGTAGAGGACAGTGTGAATTTGGACTATGCACTTCGATCAGCCCAGGTTTGGGATCCTAGTTTCTCTTAGGAGATTCTTCTTGGGCCCCGATGGATCTGGACAGAAGGCCAGCAACTCTCTGCTTGCCTGGCCAGTAGGACAGTGTTCTGGTCTCCATGTATATGCAGAGCAGCCTTTGTGGAACTTGCGGCTTTGCAGACATCCCCCAGCTCAGTGTCTGCTTCCTGTCCTGGGTGAGGGTGTACCTCAACAGCCGCAGAAGGCCAGGGTCATATTGACTGTGAGTATAAATCTGTGAGCCAGCTCGACTTCAGCTTCTGCTTACGGCTCTCATTCTGTGTTCTGTCACACTCTTTGCCCACTGGATATTCCACTTGCTTTCGGGCTAATTTATACACTCAGAAATTATTTTGCTTTTTAAATCTATTTCCTTGTATTGGTTGGGCACGGGGTCAAGAGGCAGGAATTTTTAATTTTTATAAAATTCTATGTCAGTATCATTTTTATTACTTTTTGCTGTTGAATCATTATACTAATCTCTGTGCAGCCTGGCAAAACTATCCCTCTGT
The DNA here is from genome assembly GCF_003265705.2 of Callorhinus ursinus. NCBI lineage: Eukaryota > Metazoa > Chordata > Mammalia > Carnivora > Otariidae > Callorhinus > Callorhinus ursinus. The sequence continues at coordinate 5,471,601 of NW_027397069.1, forward strand.
GGTTCCTTTGGTAAAGACAAAATCTGTGAGAGAGAGAGAGACTACAAATAAGCAATAGCAGTGATTGAGCACTGAGAAGAAATCCTGATGGATTGAAATGGGGTTCTTAATCTTCTTAATATTAATTGCAACAAATATTCACATGCTTTCTCCAACCATGTGAGTGCTTTAACAAGTAAGCAAAAAATAAATGAATAAAATAAAAATAACAAGCCTCATCAGACATTACATAGATAAAAAGCAAATAAAGGTTCTTAGGTGATTCTTACTCTCATGTGTCTAACAGAAGATAAGCCATATTTGCCCAGGGAGTTATATTACTCTATTTTAAAACTACTAGTGACTACAAACCTCGACACCAAATCAAAGTTGAGTTGAAGGAGACTTTCAAGTAAAGACTACTTGGAGCTAAGTATCATAGGTGAGGAATGTCACCTCCTCATCACATCACCACATGCCTGACATTAACTCCACCCAACCAACACTGAGATTCAGGGAAGGAAAGCAGCTCTGGGGGATGGTAGCAGGTCTTGGTGGTGACCCTATTCCCAGCATCTCCAGTGTAGAGCTGCAGACGTGGGCATCCTGTGAGTGCTCAGGTCCTGATAAGAGAAGGACTCCGTTTCAGGATGCAATCTGTAGCTCGGTAGCGGGTGGCATAGGACAAGGTCTTGGACTTCTCTCTGCCTGCAAAATCAGGGCAAAAATTGTACATATCTCAGAGACTAGTAGAAGATTAGATTATTCCTATTCTCATGCCTAAGAGTCCTCAGTAAAATTTAACTATGGTTCTAATTATCATTTTTATTAGATATATAATTATCAAGTAAAAAGGTGAGTGAATTATGGAACACACTATTCTAACGTCACACAGAAAGTGAGAGAAAACTCATCCAGTATCTATATTCTTTCTAAGGCATCGGCTTCCCTTCTTGTAGTCTTGGCGAAACGCTTAGGCTCATACAACATAATTTAACAATATACTCACGTTTTATTGTGCTAGTGTATGCCGCCTTTACTGGTGTATTCTTTCCTCCATGTACATTTTCACTGGAATATTAACGGGGAATAAAATGTTAAGAAATATTTTCCTATGTCCTGCACTGAGATGCTGCCAGCAAAGCCAATTCTAAGCTGAGATGCTTTGTCCTTGCTGGGCTTCAAAAGAGTTAAAAGCAGTGCTGAAGTTGTATGTTTACAGTGGGCGGAGCAGGACTCAGCAAGCCCTGGCTGGTGAGCCAAATCCTGCTTACTGCCTGACTTTGTAAATAAAGTTTAATGCAACTCCATGCCCGTTTGTTTATCTCTGGTCCATGGCTGCTTTCTGATGCCACAGCAGGCTTCTGCAGTTCCAACAGAAATCCCGTGGCCCACAGAGCCCACAGTATTTACCATCTGATCCTCTCCAGAGGACGTTTGCCAACCCCTAGACTAAAGGTAAGAAAAAGTGCTTACCCCATGCTTTTTTTTTTTTTTTTAAAGATTTTATTTATTCATTTGAGAGAGAGAGAGAGAGCAAGCACAAGCCGGGGAAGGGACAGAGGCAGAGGGAGAAGCAGGTTCCCCACTGAGCAGAGAGCCCCAATGCGGGGCTGGATCCCAGGACCCTGGGATCATGACCTGAGCCAAAGGCAGACGCTTAACGACTGAGCCACCCAGGCGCTCCCCCCATGCTTCTTTTTCGTTATATTTTCCCACAGCTGCCTAGACTCCTTGACAAGCTTTATGTTCACCTCTTCTTATATCCCTTGGATTTGGAAAGCCAGAGACCACAACACGTCTGTGATTTTGTCTAGGTTCATGAGAGTCCAATACTGACCCTCCTTCCCTGAGTCAAAGTTCCTTAAATTCTAAACATGGGATTTGCAAAGAAAAGTTATCCTGGATGTATACAGCCCTGAAAGTCACCTCCTCTCTGTGGTCTCGTAAATACACAGGCTACTGAATCTGTAATTGATGTGGAATTTTTGAAGGATGGGTGATATGCTAGACATTGAATCCAATGAATCTTGATTAGATTTAATCAGATGGATATTCTTTAGTATGGGGTTAAGTCTCAATCATTAAAAAGCCTCCTGAGAAAATCAGAATCAAAATACTCTTATTCCCCAGTGCCTCCTTCTAGCCAGAAAAAGTTACTGAAAATGAGTAAAAGAAGGGGAAAAGATTATTATATTTACAAAACACCAGTAAAAACTACATAAAATAGCATTTCTGAAGACAGTTTGGGAGATGTAATTTGCTTGCTGCTATTTTGCACTTATTGGGGCTCTTGAAATCAGGAATGTTCTGGAAGACTTGACATGGACAGTCACCATATTTGAGCAATGATTCAAGTGAGGATTGTAGATAGTCTTCTGATGGTCTTTCATTCACTTATTCACTCATTCAGCACATATTTATTGAGAACCTACCACATGTTAGGCACTGCGTTTAGTACTTTAAGGCACCAAGTAAGCACTGATACAGAACTACGGATGGATAACGTTGTATTTTCATTTTATTCAAAATTCATTCTTGCTTATGAAGAGATGACTTGTTTCAGGCCTTGGGACTCTAATTGTGGATTTAATTTTTTTTGGCCAACCTAAGTATAGCGCTAGATTTCAAGAAATAAATTTTTGAACAGGATTGAACTTAAAAAAAAAAAAAAAAAGGAAACTTGAAGGCCAAAACAAAAAAATAAAATAAAATCGAAACTATGTTATTTAATAAAACAAGACCCTTTAGGCATCAGCAGAGTTTGGTAAACTCTCAAGTCTCAAGGATATTTCTAAAATGAAACTATTTTCTTCTTTTAATCCGTTTAAAAGAAATGCCTTGTGTTCATTTTAGTTGGTGGTGGTGAATTGCATTTTATGAAGCTCTGGAAAATGAGGCCAGCATGAACAGAAATTGAATCAAAATAATGGATGACACATCTTACATATTCTTACCATCCTGTGTCCTGACCATGCCACACTTTAACCTAAGGGCAGACACCTGGAGGGGTTCATTAGCTTGCAGCTGTTTGCGATTAGTCTGCAAAGCCTAAAAAGAAAATCGGCCACCAGAAACCTGCTGGTACTGGCCTGGAAGATGAACAAAGGAAAGGAGCAGCTGGTGGGGAAACATGCATTTGACTGAGACCTTTACAGAGGGGTTGAGAGGCCCTAGGCCCCTGGAAATGGAACCTGGGAGCAAAGTCTTGATGGCAGACAGCCTGGAATCCAGGGGCAGCTGCTGGCTGTTTTGTGTGCAGAGCGAGATTCAAGGGGACATAGGAGTTGTGTGGTACAGCGACCATTATCCATGTGAGTAAGGGAAGAGACATTAGCATTTATTCAGTGCCTACATTGTGCTGAGCACCACAAGAGGTACTTTCGCCTGGTCAGCTAACCTGGTGTGCAAAGCAGCCCTTCGGTGGGTTAACTCCTACAGGCCAAGGGTAGCCTGGCAGGTGTAAGTGCCTCTGGTCATCTCTGTTTATACGTTTGTTCAGGACATTTCATAAAATCCACCTGATGGTTCATTTCTTATCTGTAGTCTGTACTGTTTCATGTGAAAGATGCATTCCTTTTGATAGTGTTCAAAATTGGTCAGTCTGATACATTGAGCTACCAGGAGGCTGTGGACAGGCAGGTAAGGGGTTAGTGTTGCCAAGGACTGTTTCGTGCAGAAGCTTAATCCTTTGAGGAGAAGGATAGCAAGCCTAATGGCAATTGTCAGGGAGAGAAAAAGCTGCTGGAGAAGAAAAAAATGTATTTAAAATGTATTTACTACATAACCTGATAAAATATTTTAAGTTCTGGCATTACTAAGTTTTAATGGTTCTTTTTTCTTTTTGCAGAAGGGAGGCCCCCTAAAATGTTACTTATTGATATTATTTTTATTTACTGAGTTGAATATTTGTTGTACGGTAGTGTAAGTTATGTCATCATCATTTACTCTTCTACAAGCTGGTTGGGATGTGTTATAAATGCTCAAATTATTTTAATTCATAGTAACCCAAAGTTAGAGAATTCTGAAGGATGCAAGCCATTTTATCCCTGATAGTAAAATTTTGACCCTCTGGTTGCATAACTAAATACAATTATATTGATCATGTATATTTCTCCAAATAAGTTATTAACAGGGTAAGTTTCATTTCCCTTGGATTGCTGGGTGATATGGCATTTTGAGGAATTCAGCGTTATACTTTTTATTCAGGGCAGACACGTGCCTTTGTGTGATATGGGACAGCAAAATGGCAGAGCACAAGGTCAAGGATTGGGGAACATACCATATTTTACCAAACACAAGTCTTCAGACAGTGGGTAGGTAGACCATCCACAAAGTGAGCATCCTGAGTAAAGGATCAACATGAGAATACAGAGATTCATGAATGGCACTTTAGTACGTGTGACTACTCCCCTCACTTATCGCCACCCAGATTCATGGCAAGTTAGGAGGCCTATTTTTCCTTCCCATCTAGATCCCATTATAAAAGCTCTTTTATAGGTTGTGAACTCTAACCAATAATTGAACTGACTCTTGAGTCAGTTGAGGCTATAGGCAGATGATAAGGTTTAAATGGGACCCTTTATGTTCTACCCTTTAAATTTCAGGTGTATTTTTTTCGTCTTTAGTTTTTTTCTCCAGCTTTATTGAAATATAACATTGTGTAAGTTTAAGGTTTACAGTGTGATTTGTTCCATGTATATATTGCCAAATGGTTGCAGTATAAGGTTAGTTGTAGGTGCTATTAAAAAAAATTATTGGGAAACCTGGGTGGCTCAGTGGGTTAAGCGTCTGCCTTCGGCTCAGGTCATGATCCCAGGGTCCTGGGATCGAGTCCCGCATCGGGCTCCTTGCTCAGCGGGGAGTCTGCTTCTCCCTCTCCCTCTGCCTCTCCCCCTGCTTGTGCGCGCGCTCTCTCTCTCTCAGTCTGTCAAATAAAATCTTTAAAAAAATTAAAAATTATTGACTTTAAAACAATCACCATGTGCTAAGGAACTACAGTCTTAAAAATAAATTTTGAAAAGATGGAATAGTAATAGGGGCCTGTGGCAGTAGAATCCAAGAACTTTTGCTGAATTGTTCACATCCAGGATTGTTGAATACAGATTGGTTGGTGATGTCAAGAGATTATACCATTAAATTTATAATTTGTTTGGCATATCTTGACAACTCAGGGATATTTATTCTAGTTAAGACAAGTGGCTGAGACAAGTGACTTACAAAAATATGGGTTATTTAAGCCTTGTCATCTGCTAAGATTCGGCAAGTTCGTTATTTATAATTCCTGATGTACTGCCTACTATACCAAATTAATTATTTGTTAGTGTTTGGTATACTGATACAATTAACAGTAAGCTGTTTTATGAAGTTAAGCATATTTTAAATGAAATCAGTGTTACTAAGTTATAAAAAACTGTTAATAAAGATGGTGAATTATGATTGTTATTTTGTTGGAATACAGTTTTAGAATTTTTAAAGATTCATTCAACAAAACAGACTTATCTTTTAAAAATATGTACACTCAGATGTTTAACTCAATTATTTTCAATAATTTTATAGCAGTTTAAACAAATGATTCCTATATAAATCACAAGTGATAGACATGAGGGATGAAACTAACTTTGTTAGATCATCGATTCTAATATTCTGCTGAGATACAGACATCAAATAAAAGGCACATCAAACATCGAACAGATGATTTGTTTGATAGTCTATTTAAACATACTAAATTAATGGACTGAAAATATTTTTAAAATTATTGTTCTTGGGGCGCCTGGGTGGCTCAGTCGTTAAGCGTCTGCCTTCAGCTCAGGTCATGATCCCAGGGTCCTGGCATCGAGCCCCGCATCGGGCTCCCTGCTCCGTGGGAAGCCTGCTTCTCCCTCACCCACTCCCCCCTGCTTGTGTTCCCTCTCTCGCTGTGTCTCTCTCTGTCAAATAAATAAATAAAATATTTTTAAAAAATTATTGTTCTTTGAGGGTGGTATGAAACCATACATCAAGTAAGGAATTTTACGCTGATATTGGTGAAGTTATATACTTTAGAACCCAGCATCTGTAAATGTTGCATGCTGTAAAATGTATTATGTACCTTATCAAATAATTTGCACACTATCATTTGCACATTTTTATCATCTGCATTCTTTTACTTTGTATAATGTATATGTGTGCGTTGTCAATTGATTCGCATAGTAAGAAGAATCAAAGTATATCATTATAAATCCATTTGTGTGGATTCCCTATACCCCACATGCAAGTGTACACTCACATGCGTATACAAACATACTCCTTAAAACGAGATCCAGATAATGGATACAAAGGCGATATCATTTAAAAGATAATCACTGGAAAAAAATCCTATAAGCATATAGTTTGCCCTGATAGTGAATTATAATCTATGAATAGATACCGCATTTTTTTCAATGTGTTGACTTGTAAAGTGAAGGAGTTCTATAAAACTTTAGTGTCTGCCTTATAATCTGTATGTTTCTTTAATTTTAAAACATTCAATTACATAAGAAATGATTTTATTCTTTTAAAAAATGTTAAAACAATGGTCTTTTTTGATGACTATGTCCAATTTTGGTCCCCTTTCCAGTATCCCCAAGATAACATTATTATGGGTTTGAACTGTATCCTTTCAGACTTTAAATTCATCTGCATATGGATATGCATGAGTATGTTTGCATAAGATATACATAGTGTTGTTTCCATATTAGTCTCATGAATAAATATGCGTTTTCTTCATTTAGTTTAGGACCCATGTAATCTTTTGTTCTGTGACTATCAAACATTTTATTTGGTCATTCTACAACTGAGGGATATCTTTTTCTCTTGTGTGTGATTATTAACATTGGAGTATTAAATATTCTTGCATGAGTCCTCTTGTGCACCGTGTGAATGGTTCTCTATAAAAGATATGTGGACATAGAAGTGCCGGGTATGTACATTTTTATATTTAATAGCTACTCTGAATTGCTCCTATATATTTCCATTAGCGTTGTGAATATGTTTTCCTTCCAGAATGTCAGTACGTGATGATATCAACCTTTTAAATTTTAGCCATTCAAATGGGGGTGGAAAGGTATTTCTATACCTTTTTAGTAATTGGCGAGGTTTTTATCAAGTGAGCATCTTCTCATATGTTTATTGGCCAATCAGACTTTTTCTTCTATAAATTGCAGGTTCATATACTTGGCCCATTTTTCTCTTGGGCTGTTTGCCCTATTCTGATATATGCTCTGGGTACTTGACTTTTGTCTGTCATTTGTTTTCAGGCTATAGTACTTTACAGTTACGAAAGTATAAAATGCCTGAAGCCTAGAACACAGAAATGTCCAAGGGATTTTAAGCAGAAGCCTTGTTCTAAATAAGGATTTGGCTGGTTGAAGGAAAGGGAAGAAAGTGTGGAGTATCATAGATGAAGGACTTAGCACAAATGGGCCATGCAGAATCAGGAATGATTTTTGTCACAACACGGGCACCAGAGAATGATATTGCCACCTGTATCCTGATCGAGAAATTAACAGGGCTGCTTGGTAGACTGGCAGATCTCATTAGTACTTTCTTCTAACCCTGGGGAAGTATTCCCAGAGTGGAACAAGTTATGTGGCAAAGGATTCTATTAAGAGGATGTTCGAATAAAAAAAAAAAAAAATGGGTGTGCCTGGGTGGCTTAGTCGGTTGAGAGGCTGACTTTTGATTTCGCCTCAGGTCATGATCTCAGGGTTCTAGGGTAGAGCCCCACCTCAGGCTCTGTGCTCAGCGGGGAATCTGCTTCAGGATTTTCTCTCTGTCTCTCCCTCTGCCCCTTCCTCCGCTCTCTCTCTCTCTCTAAAATAAATAAATCTTTAAAAAAAAGAATTAAAAAAGGAATAGATGTAGCAAGAGAGGCAGATTTGATAGCATAAAAAAATAACAATGAATAAGCTCATCTTGGGCATCTGTCAGGAGCAGGGATGGAGCTCTGAAAGCTGACTGTCATCAGTAAGAAAAAGACTTTGAGACAGATTCAAAAACCTGAAAGACTGGTAATGGGCCGTTCCTTACAATCAGTGTCTTAAAAGGCAGTAAACTGTCTAATGGGATATAAAAGTAGAGCCTTTTTTCTTCCCCCATCCTAATATCTTCCTATAAAAAGCTAACTTTATATGGCACTGGAAATAATAGCACACAGCAAGAACTAGGCAATGTGGCATTATTGAGCATCTCAAGTGTCGAAAAGGTACAAAGCTAAAAACCAAATGACTTCAGCACGGAAAATGGCCCAGAATTTCTGATTTTACTTCTAAAACAGAAATTCAGAGGGAAAAATAACCCAACCTTCATCTAAAATCAAAGCTAAAATGACAGCCAGAGGTTTTCTAACATATATTTTATGTATGAACATTGAGAACTCATAATTTCCTCCTGTTTTATTAATTTCAGTGACTTGTAATTTGAGGAAGCTGGGGGAGTCTTGTAAAATTCTTCATAGCTGAGAAGTTGCCACACATATATGTAAGACTTTGTTGTTATTGTAAGCTGAATACCTGAAGTATACGGAATAACCTAGCGTGTACTCAGTACAAACAAACAGAAAAAGATGGAAAATAGAACTTATCTGGTTGCCCATGAAAGTTCTCATCACACTGGAGTGAGAATTGAGATAGGCAGGAAGAACAGGAGCCAGTGACTATCATGGGAAACATAAAAAGAATTTGACTTTAGGGGTTATGGACTTGAGATCGATTTCAAAAGAAAAATGCCTGTTTACAAATCCACAGATGCTTGGGAAATATATAACTATTTTTAAGAAATAGTATATTTTATATTGATAAATTTTCACAGCAGTGAACTATAACTTCATATAAAAGTAAAATTATAACTAGATATATTTCCTGATTTAGTAGAGTCCACATTTAAATAAAATGCAGCCCTGTTTGCTTCTTATATATACAAGAAAATCCTTTTTCTATACAACAAATGAGTATTTTCTAACTAAATGAGTGCTAATGTGTGCAGAAAATATACATGGCTGCTTGATCTAAAATGTTTGTCTCGTGACAAGAGTAAAACATACATTCTGGGAAGATTTGAAAATGTAAAAGGGTCTAACAAGAAGAAATCACTTTGAAAGCAAGATTTATATATTTTCCAAAGATGAAATAAAATAAAATATATTTTAGTCCAATATTCTGAATGCAATTAGATCTCTTTGATCCAGAAGGTAATGTACTTCCTGAGCATTTTGCCATTTAGAGCAGAATGTTTGATCTTGCAGAAGTGTAACTCTCATTTGGAGGGTCCGTATGATTGAGTCAGATCAGCCCTAATTCCATCACGGGTGTGGCACAGGGTAAAGCCAGGCTCCAACCCGAGGAGGGGCCGAGAAGGACAGGCAGGAGAGGTTGTAGGAATGGAAAGATCCTCAGGATGAGGTTTGCCGAATATAGCAGGTTCGGAGTGAAAAAAAGCCCAACTGTCAACAGAGAAAAGCATTTCTGAACCCTTACTATGTCTAGCGGCACACTTGGGGGTTACTTCCACTCGCCTGCGAAGGGCCGCCTCTGACAGCTTTATTATTTCCTATTCACGTTCAGCTTGAGTTGCATTCAGTCTGCAGGTCCTTTCCCTCTAAAATGGACCCAGGTTATGATTCCCAGTCTCTATATATAACTCATGATAACATTCGGCTGCACTTTACCCACAGTTGGGGGTTCATTTGGTTCTTACTTCGGTTCGGTTTCTTGAGTTTGAAGGGATTTCTGTTTTTATAGGTCATGTGTCATGTGACAACAATCTGGCCCAGGCTCATAGTCATTCTACACCTGGGTTATGTTTAGTTGTACCCACAGGCTTTTTTTAAAAAAAATTTTAAACATTAGTTTTGAATTGTAGGGATTTCTTTTTGGTATGTTACTGAAAATTTTAGTGTTTTCTTGAGGATTCTCTGGTCTAGATTTCCTTAGTTCCATATAATTTTTGTCTCTGTCCTACTGCTGGTAAAAGGGACATCAAATACAGAGAGCTTGGATTTCATTGCATTTTTTCTGCTTACAAGCCAAGTCATTTTGAGAAATTGATGTCAGATATATCTCCCTAACTAAGAATGCTAGATGCTGCTTCACATAATTAGGTTTCCCTAACCGGAAGCCTTTTTCTCTAATGACAGTGGAAAATGCCAAATGCACCAGCTTCATTGTGTTCTAACGAGGTCCTTGCTTTTCTGTTTTTTTTTTTTTTTAATTTTTTTTGCTTTTCTGTTTTTGATACCAACATAATCTCATCTTGCTCTTGAGGTATAGTCTGTCTGGGGTTACAGTCTTTCATTACTTCCCTTTATGAGACACAGACCGAGCGCTGCATGCATGGCTAGGGATGGGAAGCGGGTGGAGGATGGGACAGAGCAGATGAAAGAATTTGCAGTCTACTTGGGCTGTTAGATTTGTAAATAATGTACTTCTGCATGCTGCAAAAGGACAAAGAAAGGAGCATTTTTCCCCCTTAACTATCATAGGGTCATCCCAGAAGAACTGACATTTTAGTGAGTGTCTAAAAAGAGAGTAGGGAATTTTTTAGCTTTTTAAAAAAATAATGTGATAATTCAGATATATAAAAAGAGTCAACAGGGGCGCCTGGGTGGCTCAGTCAGTTAAGCGTCTGCCTTCGGCTCAGGTCATGGTCCCGGGGTCCCGGGATCCAGCCCCGCATCGGGCTCCCTGCTCCGCAGGAAGCCTGCTTCTCCCTCTCCCACTCCCCCTGCTTGTGTTCCCTCTCTTGCTGTGTCTCTGTCAAAAAAATAAATAAAATCTTAAAAAAAAAAACATACGAATAACATGTAAAAGTTTTCTTGAAAAAGAAGGGCAATTGTGCTCCTTAGTATTTAAAAAAAAAGAGAGAGAGAACATAAGTAACATATATATGAGTTATGTAAGCACAGGATAAAGAAAAAAAAAAAAAAACACCGGTTAGCCCATCAACCCAACTGAAAATACAACCTTCCTAAAACCCTGAGATTCCCAGGGTGGCGCCTGTAGAGGTGACTATTCCAGCAGAAAGTGTGAAAGATCAAAAGGGAATTAAGCACATTCCATGTTTTGGGGATCACACAACCACAGAAATTACAATGCAAGACTCTCTAAGTGATAGGCTTGATCAGTTTTATCACAGGGAATCTTGAGTGATACAGGATGTGATAGACCAGCTAGGCAGACATGGAGGCCCATGCTGGGTAGTGAAATAGTAAATTAATCAGGGAGCAGTCTCTGGTTACCAGAGCTAACTGGACCATATCATATGGGTTTGAATCAAGGACAGTCCCACGGGAGAGAGAGAGAGAGGTCAGGTCATCTGGACAATGGCCCTGGACTTCGTTTTTCACATGTAGATTAGCAAGCCAGTACCTAACCTGGCTGAATTAGATCAAAATTCTTAACTGATCCTGTAACATCTCCAGAGGATATTTATTTTATGCTTAAAATTTCTTGCCTTCATCTTATAAAATTATCCTTACTTATAAATATTTCCCATATCAAACATTGTTATTTATGTCACATATTTTCCTAAAAAGACTTTTGTAGGATAAAATAAGTGGAAACAAATTTAACATATCCAAAACAGCCTTTCTTAAATATTTGACTAAACAAATTCAGGTAATAGAAAGTCCTTAAGTTCACCCAAACTACATTTACTTTGGGAATTCATAGAAAGTCCTAAAGTGAGGATACTAGGAGGAAATATATTGAGTATTGTACACTTCAATTAACTGTTTAAGAGTAACTAGAAACATTTAGGTTAATTATGGTAGGTAGTTGTAACAATTTATTTTAAAAACTGAAAAGACATTAAACAATCTAAAATTACATCAAATATTTTTATTTAGCAGCATAAAATTACTTAATTACCTGCATCTGTCAGTGAAGCAATTTTTTAATCATAAATATATTCTGTGGTAATCTACATATTTTTTTTAATTAGTAGGGACTACTGTGGTCATTTTGTCCCAACCTTTCAGAACTTTAGAAAGAGAACATATAAACTGAATGTTGTTTGTTTTTTTCTCATGTGATACATACAAAAAATTAAAACAAGAATTTTCCAGGGTACAGGTATGAAAGGGTACATTCTTTACAAGAACCTGTAGTGCTGACAGATGGCTTAAATTTCCATCCAAGAAAAATTTAGTGCTTGAACTTCAGAGAATGGAAAATTTCTTTGCTGGACTTCACATAATATTTTCAGTGCCTACTGAAAGTCAGGAAAGATGAATGTGGAAGTAAGAACTTGAAAACATGGCATAAACAGGTAATTTTGAGAAATCACCAAGGTGTATCTGTCCCGATTAGGTGTGTAGATGGAGAATAAATCTGGAATCTTTGGAAGACTCTCTAACCAAAGTTTTTCTCTCACTCGTTCAAATGAAATGCGTGGGTACTTCCCTCCGAGCTCCTTGAGGGAATCCATGTAGTTCAGTTAGATTAGGGGCCATTTGAACTTAGAGGGATAGTATACAGTTTGATGTGCTTGCTAATTAGCATGATGAATTTGACCATTATCATCTACTGCTGTGTAGGAGAGGAACAGGTTGGGATATATATGTTCTGATGAGAGGAACATGACTGGGTAGCAGTTGCACTTCATAGAGTGCCTTCTTACATATCACCTAAATATCCTCACGGTATCAACTAAAAAAGTATAATTCATTTTTTTAGTGTCAGAGCTGCGGTTGCAATTTGAACATTGGATGGCTTAGATTATCTTCCCATTTGACCACACTGAATGACATGCACAGAAGGCAAGGGAGAAGGTAATAAGCCCTGTCTGTCCATCAGTTATTTCAGAGGAGGTGCTGGGACTCAGGCTACATCCAGAGCGTAGTAGGTAAGAAGGAAAAACAAGATGGGCAGCTTTAAAAGGAGGAATCAAGTCTTGACAACTCTGAGCACCCACCTCTGCAGAGATTGTTAATCCCCCCGCCTCCCCCCCGCCCCCCCCCGCTTAGAACGAATCTGCATTGGTATTTCTAAGTATATGCTTTCTAGTCTCTGTTTATTATATTTGAGAAACATTATCATTAGATTAATTGTTATTAGTGATGACTCGGTAGTAATTGTTATTATTAACCATCACTACAAATCAATGTAAAAGAGCAAATTAATTTTAATGGCTTTTTTGAGAGGTTGTACATTTATGGGGGTGGTACGTAAATTCTTATTAGGGCAGTTTTCCTCTGCTATATCTTAACATAGAATTTCTCATTTAATTTCTGCATGGAAACTTGGTATAGAAAAGATTGTTTTGTCAGCTGTGCATCCAGCCAGCCCTACTATCATTCAGGATGATTTCTCAGTCTTTTCTGAAGGATAAAATGTGAAATGGCATTGAAATTAGTGCTACCAGATCTATTCTTCTAGTAATCTTATCAACAATCAATCAATCAGTCAACATGTAAATCAGTTTCAAATAGGAAAGTAAACCAGATTGGAATCAGTGGTCTCTTGGTGAGTTTGTTGGCTCTTGGCAGGTTCCACTTTCTCTTTTGAAAGGACTGCAGGGTGTCTAGACTTTCTAGGATTCATGGTTATTTTATAATATTGACCATTTTTCTTTCTCAAGGTCAAGGCCTTGTCGGCCTTTTGCTGCTTTAGGAAATACTTCTCATTTTTACCGATTTTTCTTAAGGATTACAACTTATTTATTTGCTGGTGATTTATTTGGTAACTATTACATAGTGCTCTTGAACTCATGTGGTTAGGATACCTTACCCACCTCTTTACGTCATGCCCCCTACCAGCCGTTCGCTCCTGACTGTGGCCTGTCCCGGTTAATGATGGTCTTCCTCAGGGCAGTAGATCAGTCCCTCCTTTTTTACCGTCATGCTCCACATTTGCCAGAAATCATTATTTGTGAGAAATTTTGCAAGCTTCAACCTAATTTACCAAACTGGTGTATTTATTTTTGGTTATATACCCAGCCTTTTGCCTTTAGTACATCTTATTTATGAAATATTGGCTCCTCGGACAGTCTCTAGGTACAGTTAGCTTTGTTTCTTTAGGAATTTCTTCAGCTTCTTTATTAGGATCATTCGTTTTTGTATTGACTAAGAGTTACTCCTTGAAGCCCCTTTCTGTCTTTTCCCTGTGCCCGTTTCCTTTGAAAAGCTTTTCTCTCTATTTGAAAATCTCTTCCGTAGGTTTTCATTGGAGATGATTTCTAGGAAGCATAGGATTTGGACCTCCTTTGTGCTGTCCTCCACCCATCAGTGGGAAGCATGAGTGACTGACAAGTACACCCTGGGAGAAAATCATGAGGACAGACAACCCAGCGGGTCTCGCAGGCATCCAAATGACACATAGAATGCAAAGTTCTGCTCGCCTGCCTTTGTATGGAATCCTGCTGGTCTGGTGTTTGTGGAACTTAAATGATGGGTCCCCACCACGTTAGTGTATCTGTGACTTCGGAAACTCACTTTGATTGGTATAATTTGTGATCAGTATTCAGTTGAACCATTTTTTCTGTGCATTTGTCCAAATGGAGAGAAGAGAGGACTGAATGATTCCTGGGCATATGTGGGTGATGGAGGAAAAAGATGAGCGGTAGTGTGGCTGCCCCTGGGTGTGGCTGTATTTTACTAGTGACTAGAGAACTCACAGTGATGGAACAATGTGGGCTATAAACTATAGAGACCATCTGCCGTAGAGGGAACACCTTAGGAAAATGCTACCTGTTCCTACATGAGTCTGGCCCCTGCCTCACAATTTCACGTGGGCTCCTGTGGTTTCTTGGGCTTTTTTTTTTTTCTTTTGCTATTTCTCTGATTCATGCAGCTAGTTAATGACTAATGAGATTTTTACACCTTCCCTGTTCTATTATTTGATTTAGTCCTGCTCTTATTTGCTTTCCAGTGGATGTGGGTGTGTTTCCTTACGATTCTTCTGAGTTCCCTTCCTGGCCATTCAGTTATTAGAGAAAATATTTCTATTCATTCAACATTCAACACTTATTTATTGGGGACCTGCTATGATACAGTGAACAAAAGAGACAAAAAAAGTCTTTGCCTTTGTTGAGCTTACAAATTCTACAAGAAGAAACAGGAAATAGTCAAGATAAAGAAGTAAAATAAGCAGCGCATTAAATGGTGGCAAGAAGAAAAGGAAAAGCAGATGAGGAAGGAGAGGGGTTGCTGTGAGCCAGGATTGCAATTCTGGATAGGGTGCCCGTGAAGGCTGCCTTCAAATAAAAAGGTGATAGTTGGGAGAGAACAGGCCTCATGGCTCTCGTGGGGAGGAATGTGCCAAGCAGATGGGGACATTCAGTGCAAAGACCCCGAGAGGGGAGAGTGCTCCATATTCTCTCTTGATATGAGAAAGCTCATGTCTTGAGAGTAAAAAGAGAATCTGGTCAGAAAGGCAACAAGGGGTAGATCATGTAGAGCCCGCCCCCCCCCCATCCCAGGTCAGTGCAACGTGTTTGGCTTTTATTCTTAAGTGAAAAGGGAAGCCACGAGAGCACTTTTGAGCAGCAGGAAAACTGAAGCTGGTCAGAAATGCCCAGCAGAGGAGGGGACCAGTCAGGAGACTGTTGTAATACTCCACTTGAGAGGTGGCTTGGACTAGTGCAGTAGCAGGTGGGTTCGGGGGAGGGTTCTGGGTATACTGCACTGGTCGAGTTAATGGGATTTACTGACAGACTGGCTGAGTATCAAAGAGAAAGATCGTTCCGAGTTTGTTTTCGGCCTGCGTGATAGAGTTGCTGTTAACTTCCAGAAGAACATGTTTGCCCGGGGAGATGAGGATTTCAGCTTTGTCACATGTGAAGTTTGACGGATTTGAGTAGATTGAATTCTACTCAAATTCTACTCAAATTCTACCAGAATTTCTTTACTTACCTTTTTTATTTTAAAACAGAGGCCTTGACTAAATAATGAAAAGTGCACCTGATTAAATTTTAAAAACTTAATCATTGACTCTTCAGTAGCTCAGTGAGACTTGTTCAATTTTGGTCAAATAAACAAAGTCAACAGTGGCTGAGACGAGTATATGCCCTGTGAAATAGGATGATCAGATTTGCAAAAGCTTGGCTGCACCATTCAAATTTCACTTAAACCGTGTGACATTATTCTAAAGTCTTGCTGTAAATCATCAAAAATACTGCCTTAGGAATTCTGTGCTAATAGATAAATGAATATAGGTTGGTCGATGTACTAAAGTAGCCAATGAGGATGTTATGACTGACAGTTAAGGGAATGCATCCCTACATATTTATCACACTTTGTTGGGTCATTTTTGTATCTCACTGAGATGGCCATCATCACTATCATCAGTTGTGAGTTCAAAGTACTTTTGATGGTTTGCTGAAATACTTCCTATTCCAGTACTAAAGGTTTCTCATATTTCTTTGCCTAGATGAACAAGGTTCAGACTGGTAGTTCTTTCATGTAAATAAATTTCTGTGGTTGTGACTGATGTTAAAAATATTGCAGTGTGTGTGTGTGTGTGTGTATTATTCTTTGGACTTTGCCAGTATCTTAACACCTTTCAGCAGGAAATAAAACTCCTTTGGCAAGTTTTTTAGGGCATTGAAATGAGATAAAGTATAATTCTTATTCTTGAGAAATAATGTATTGCTTCATATTGTTGAATCATACCATTTAGTGAAACCCAAGCCCTATATTTAAAAAGTAACAATCTCATGTTTAAAGTATCTCGTTTGAACATTTCAAAGAATCTTAAGCAAGTCTTTATGTGACATTAAATTGTTAATTTTACTTTGTTATTTAAGATCTGTGGTTAGAATTCATTCTTGGGCTAGGAGTATGTGTAGAGTATGGATGCCTGTGGTTCAGCATGCCAGTAATTTAGGGCAAGGTTAATAAAGTGGTTTTTGTGGGGGAAAATAGAGCTGTTTTATGGAAAGCCTTTTTGAACTTTGCCTTGTTTTAGTTCCCTGAACTATCAAATCTGCTTCACATAGTTGTATGAGATCCTTACATGTCTGTATATTAAGTTTTAGATACCATATTTTTCCAGACTGACATTCCCCCAGACACAAGCCATTTCTGAGAACAGTGCTCAAGGAATAAGCTACTTTGAATTTTAGTCTGTGTAATAGTTGGGGTAAAGCAAGCTTAGGAGAGAGAGAACCCAAAAATGCAATGGTGCAAATAAAATACAAGTTCATTGCTTTCTGAAGTCATAGTCCTGGGTGGCCGAGTGGGTAAGCTCTGCCCCAAGAGGTCATCCCAAAGGACAGCATGTGGGGCAGCCTTGCCATCCTCCACACACATTTTCTCATGGCTTCTCTATTTCTAGCAGATGGAAGGGAAGGGAAAAAGTAGTCCAGCAAAAGGTTTTTGTAGATGGCTTGGCAGTTGCCCACATCAGGGAGAACTTTGTCACAGGGCCACATCTCTTTGCAGGAAATTCCAGCAGCCTGGGGAGAATGAGTCTGGAGGAATGACAACAGTATCTGCCACCGGCTTAAATATGTAAGGGACAAAATGCTCAGTCAATTATGAATATCTTCTAAAATTAGCCATTTAATTGAAGTAAAAACAAATCTATTTTTTATGTAAATCGCTAGTCTATTTTCTGCTCTACTTCTCAAATGATTATATTTGCATCACAGAACAAAGTTATAGAATTTCAGTTAGTACAGCGTAAATGACCTGCAGGTACACCCCAAAACTACATGAGTCCCTTTTAAATGTTATGTCGTTCTGATTTATCTCATAGATTTTCCCCATAAGTGAAAGTAGTTAAAACTGTGCTCTATTTGCAGTGTTTAATCTGGAGTTAGAAGCTATCTCCATCTACTCTTGTCAGACAATAATGTGAGGAACATGGTCGGTGTGGAGAGATGGCAGATGAATTCTTTGTCCTCATCCCAAACAAACACGAAAGAACTACGGCGAATCCAAAGACACTGGGAAGATTTTTCATCTCCCCTCTCTTCCCTTTCCTTGGGCTAGTCTGTTTAATTTTAAAAGCAGAATTTTGCTTTCACAAAGTATACCAGACAGGAATTTGTTCAAATTCCTCAAAACCAAGCCAAGAAAAGTTTCAGAAAGTTCAGACATGCGTGGCAGAGTGGAAAGAACATAGTTGGAGGAAAACATGGGAATACTGCTTCAGTCACTTTTGGGGGACCTTGGGCAAGCTTCTCAGACTCACTGAGTCACACTCTCCCCATTTATAAAGTGGGAGTGATAAGAATGAACGTGGCAGTGTGTTGATATAGAATTACACCATACGAAGGGCCTAGCGTGTAACAGGATGGTTCTCTCCATCTGTGTAAGTCTGTGAAAGTCCCAGGGAGCTCAAGGTTATTGTTCCTCTGGCTTTGTGGCCAGAAGTCATCCGTGGTTTCCCTGGGCAGGAGCTGTCTCCTGCAGCTCAGGCTACCAGCGTTCTGCAGAGAGCCTGACCATTCTGAGCCATGGGTTTTTTTCCCCCATGAGACAGAGGGGAGCTGGGCAACCAGAGATCTCTGTAATGGTGCAAGAAAATGAAGCTGAGACTCTGTTCTGGCTGAGAAGTTCATGGTAGTGATGGCCATGAACAACTTGCTCATCCTTG
This sequence comes from Callorhinus ursinus, assembly GCF_003265705.2. Taxonomy (NCBI): domain Eukaryota; kingdom Metazoa; phylum Chordata; class Mammalia; order Carnivora; family Otariidae; genus Callorhinus; species Callorhinus ursinus. The sequence continues at coordinate 5,490,137 of NW_027397069.1, forward strand.
CTTATTGCCATTGATGTTTATGGAACAGCCTCATTCATGCTCTGCATGCTTGTCCCACACTTAACTCTTCCAGCAACTGGAAGTGTCTCTTCAAAACCCCAGCTTTTACCTCACAAATGTCAGGGAGTAGCCTGGGTTCTTAAAAGTCAAGAAAATGTACTTGAGAGCCGCACTTGTGTAGATCAAGGCAGGTGAAGAGGTCGAAAGATCGTGTGTACAAGTCCCACCACTGCCACTGCCTAGCCACCCAACTTTGGGCAAATGACTTAATTTGTCTCTGCCCCCACTTTCTTCATCTGTAAATTGGGATTCATAGTACTAGTAAGACTGTGAGGAGTAAATGAGCTGAAGCCTGGCCGGTGCCAACTCGTCACAGGGCTCAGCTTCATCAGTGAATGGAGACATATTGTAATGTTTGGAATCCAAGCTGGGGGGATGCAGATCTGTGAGCACCAACACTACCGGACCTCAAGGATTTACCAACATGGAGAGAAGGACAATGGATCTATGCACCTCACAGAAGACCCTTACAGGGAAAAAGGGTCAAATGAGGCAATAGAATGAAGATCTTGCTGGGGAGAAGTAGAACCACTAAGCTAGAGTGATGCTTAGTTGGGGGAGGGAGAGTTGGGAATGGGCAGCCACTCTGCTCAGGTGAGGGCCATAGAGCATCTTTCAGCTTTCTGTCCTAGTATTGGGAGCCCTGGTGGCTGGTGTGGGTCACCAGTTGGCCCCAGGCACTGTCTCTTCCTAGAAATTAATGCGAATGGTACACGTCTGGATCCCCTCCAAGATGGCAAATGAGCAGCCTGGCCAGCTCTCAAAGTCTGCTGACCTCTGTAATTGCTATTTTCGCAGCGTCCAGCACACCCTTCCCTCTGATGCCTGTCTCCTCTTTGTTTCCACCAGCTCCTCTTCCTGACCTAACCTACTCTCTGCTTTGTTACTTTCATGTTTATCTTTATGTTATGTGCCAGGCACTGAGCTCTAGGAATGTGATTGTGAGCAAGACAAAGTCACTACTCTTGTGGTGCTTGCAGTCCACAGGGGGAGGGAAAGTAAATGTTAAACTTTAAAACTTGGGCAGACTTTTTAAAAGACTAGATTCTACTGATAGAATAAGGTAAATGGCATTGATTAATCCATCCCTTAAAATCAAAGCTTTTGGGAAGAAAAAATAAGAGATTGCTGGGTGTGAATTTTTCATGCAAATAAGATTGAACCTTGAATATCAGTCTTTTGACTATTGTCTCTCTTTAAAGTAAGAGATATTCAAGAATTCCAGGTCAAAATACAGAGGTTAAAAGGCTAGAAAAGTTAAATGGGCCAAATGAAAGGGCCTTTTCACTAAAGTAGCTATGTCATTGATAGAAGTCCTTAAACTCCTTTAAACTTTATTGATTTGTGCTGGAAATGTGATATTAGTCCATGAAGACAATAGGAAATTTATTCAAGTTTAAGAGAATTATAAAACACAGCTAACATAGGTAGATAACTTATTCCCAAGCCCATAAATAAACACCATTGATGGGAAGGCAGAGTCACGGTGTCAGTCAGATAAGAGAGTTGGATAAACATCCAGGGTTGTTGAATTAATCCATAATGGAAGTTCATTAAAACCCTCTGTCAATTGTATAATGCTGGGTTATATCAGCTAACAATAATAATAATAAATGACTGATGGAAGAGTAAGCATATATACCTGCTAAATAATGAGTTGAAAGATTTATTAAAGCTTTAAATAATTGCTCCATATTCCAGACGTATTTTGCTGGGTATTGGATACTAAGTAGTGTTGACAGGGATGATTTTTCTGCAGTTCTCCTGACTAGGGGTAAAAAGTTCACCCCATCAGCCACAGTGCAAATGTGTAATTGCTCTTTTAATGTCCTGAGCTCAGATACTTGCTAGAAAGGAGCGATTCCTGGCCATAGGCACTCTGGTCTGGTCCAGCAGTCTTGCCAGTGTGCCTAATGAGAGCGTAGAGAGACCTCATTCCAGGCATAAGCAGGCCAGATCACAGCTGCGCAAAGCTTTTTTGGCTTCGGTTAGGTTTGTTGTGCTATTATGTAATGGACACTTGAACCATATCCCGTGAATGACTGTTTTTTCCTTCCTCTTTCTCCACTGTCTTATTATCACTATGTTGTCTGTGTTTAATGTTGCCTTAGAGTTTGTGGTTAAAATCAAGCAGAAGAACAGGCAGATGTTAAGGTGTAAGAGAAACAACCAGTAGTGGGGGAAATGACACGTGGCACAGTAAGGTTCTGACACAGTGACTTTAAGCCAGCCAGGGGAGGCTTCACTCTCACAATCTAGCCTTACTTTGTGCCAATCATAGCCTTTTCATTTCTATGCTGGTACTAATACATGCACCAAATTGTGACCAAGCAGACTAGCTTACATATGAGTAGAGAATCATGCCTCTGCACACATTAGTTTAGAATTCTCATTTTAATCAAATATGCTCATTTATCCATGCTATTTCTGGCCCATATCTTAAATCAAAAAGAAGTTAGTTGACAGCTTCTGGTTTCTGCTCCAACATGTAAAGAGCTTGGAATTTGTCAATCCTGTTTTCACAAGAAAGCAAGCTCACCAAACTGAAGATCAATAATTCTGAAAATCAACAATGCTTCTTAGGTCTAACAGATAATTGGGGTCACAGGGCAAAGAGCTGCCTTGAAATTTGGAGAGACAGCAAAAACAGGGAATCATAGCTCCCCAGGAACAGAAGCCACTAGAGCCAGAGATACTTATACTTTAAGTGGCTAATTGGTGAAGACTGAGCATAGACTAGCTTGAGTGCAAAATCCCTCCAGTCTTGGGGGTGGGGAGCACATTTTCATGACTTACCATCAGGAGCCCTGCCAGGTTCTTACGGTGATGATCAGAGAAAAATTCCCTCATGCCTCCCACAGGGGGAGAGAGGCACAGTGACCATTCGGAAGTAAACTCAGAGCCTTCTGTTCTCCATAACAAAGCCATGCTCTTGAGGATATCTACTTTCTGAGTCTCCTCTGACCCAGAGGGAGGGCCGGTGGAGGAGTGGAGCCCCCTCTGGCTTTCTTGTATCACATAAGCTGAGAAAAATAGGTGAAGAAACTCTTCTGAAGGTCACGGCCTAGGACTCAGTCTGACTAAGAAAACTGAGATTTAATTATATGATTATAGAACATTTTTCTTCCCCAGTACTTTGTCATCCTATTAATGGCTCCAAAATAACTGGATTGCAACTCAGCTACAAGACACAGATGCTATTTAGGAGGAATTTCTAGGGAAACCTAAAAACAGCAAGAGACACAGAAACCAGCACAATAGAGGAAATTGAAGCCTTTTACACCTACAGATACAGTATACCTTAAACACAGCCTAACCCTCAGCCAGATTAACATGAAACCTCACACAAAAGGCCTGCCTATCTAAGTCACTGTTACCTAGTACATAATGTCCAACTTTCAATGAAAAATTACAAGGCATGATAAAAGTGAAATAAAAACCCAATCTGAAGAGACAAAGCAAGCATCAGAACCAGACTCAAATATGACAGGGATTTAGTAGCTACCAAATAATTTGGAATTTAAAATACTTTAATTAATATGTTCAGTGTTCTAATGGAAAAAGTGGACAGCATGCAAGAACAAATGGGCAATTAAGTAGAGAGATGGAGATTCTAAGAAAAAATCAAAAGGAAATGCTAAAGATAAAAACACTGTAACAGAATTGAAGAATGCCTCTGATAGGCTTATCAGTAGACTAGACACACTGAGTCAAGAAACAATGAGATAAAAAATATTTCAATAGAGATTTCACAATGTGAAATGCAAAGAGAAAAAAGAATGAAAACAATGGAACAGAATGACAAAGAACTGTGGGACAATTACAAAAGGTCTCACATACATGTAATGGAAATGCCAGGAGATGAAAGAGAAAAAGGACCAGAAGAAATATTTGAAGTGGGCGCCTGGGTGGCTCAGTTGGTTAAGCCACTGCCTTCGGCTCAGGTCATGATCCCGGAGTCCCGGGATCGAGTCCCACATCAGGCTCCCTGCTCAGCAGGGAGTCTGCCTCTCTCTCTGACCCTACCCCCTCTTGGGCTCGCTCTCTCACTCTCTCTCTCTCTCTCAAATAAATAAAATAAAATCTTTAAAAAAAAATATTTGTAGTAATAATGGCTGAGAATTTTCTAAAATTAATATTGGACACGAAACCACAGATCAAGGAAGCTCAGAGAACACCAAGCAGGGTAAGCACCAAAATAGCTACACCTGAGTATATCATACTCAAACTGAGGATAACCAATGAAAAAGATAAAATCTTGAAAGAAGCCAAAGGGGGAAAAAACACCTTACCTATAGAAGAATAAGGATAAGAATTATATTGGACCTCTAGAGATTCAGAAGCTATGCAAGCAAGAAGAGAGTAAAGTGAAATATTGAAAGTGTTGAAAGAAAAAAAAAAACTGAACAACCTAGAATTTTGTATCCAGAGAGATTATCTTTCAAAGGTGAGGAGATATAAAAACTTTCTCAGTGAAACAAAATCAGAGAATTTGTTGCCAGCAGAACTGCTTTGCAAGAAATGATAAAAGTTCTTTAGAGAAGGAAAATGATACAGATCAGAAACTCAGATCTACATAAAGAAGACTTAAGAAACAAAACAGATGAACATAGGGGAAGGGAAGGAAAAATAAAATAAAATGAAAATAGAGAGGGAGGCAAACCATAAGAGACACCAAACTCTAGGAAACAAACTGAGGGTTGCTGGAGGGGAGGTTGGTAGGGGGAAAGGGATAATTGGGTGATGGGCTTTAAGGAGGGCACTTGGTGTAATGAGCACTGGGTGTTATATACAACTGACAAATCACTGAACTCTACCCCTGAAACTAATAATACACTATATGTTAACTAACTTGAACTTAAATAAAGAATTTAAAAAAGAAGAAGAAAAGGAGTAAATGAAAGTAAATAAAATATTTTTAACTGCCCCAACAGATAGCTGTTTATTCAAAATAATAATAGCAACAATTTATTAGGTGGTCATGGCTTATGGGTAAGTGAGGTGAATAACAGCAATGTTATAATAGACAGGAGGAAGGAAGAGGGAACACTCTATTATAAGGTACCTACACTGTCTATGAAGTCGTACAGTGTTATTTGAAAGTGGACTTAAATTTGTTGTAAATATATATCGTAAACTGTAAGGCAACTGCTAATGTTTTTAAAGAAATGTAATTAATATACTAAGGAGTAAAAATGGAATCATATAGAATACTCAGTTAAAACCAGAAAAAGCAAAAAGAGAGAGAGAAGACAAGAAACAAGTGCAGTGAAAAGAAAACAGTTATAAATATGGTACATATTAATCCATCTATATCAATAAGCACTTTAAATGTGAATGGTATAAATATACCAATTAAAAGAAACTAAGAGAGTCAATAAAAAAAATTAATGCCCAACCATGTGCTGTCTCCAAGAAATCCACCTTGACTATAAAGACACAGATTAAAAATAAAGAGATGGGGAAAGATATACCATGATAACACTAGTGAAATGAAAACAAAAGTAACTATATCAATTTCAGACAAAACTGATTTCAGAACAAGAAAAATTATCAGGGAGAAAGAGAGGCATTACATTATTATGTTACTACATAGGGATCAGTCGCCAAGAAAACAGTCTTTAACATGTATGCACTTATCAGCAGAGCGTTAAAGATATTAGTTCTTCCTAATTTGAGATATAGATTGAACACAATCCCAATCAAAATCCTGGCATATTGTGTTGTGTATGTCAACAAACTGTTTCTGAAGTTTATATGGAAAGGCAAAAAACCCAGAATAGTCAACACAACACTGAAGAATGACAAAGTCAGGGGACTGATACTACTTGAATTCAAGATTTAATATAAAGTTATAGTATTCATAATTGATAAAAACTGGAAGCAATCAAGATTCCCCTCCATAGAACACAGCTTGAGATAAACTGTGGCACATCCATCCATACAATGGAATATTATTCAGCAATAAAAATAAATGAGTTGTCAAGCCACCAAGAGACACAGAGGAAACGCGTATTTCTAAGTGAAAAAAGCCACTCTGAAAGGCTATGTATATACCGTATGATTCCAACTATATGGCATTTTGGAAAAGGCAAAACTGTAGAGATAGTGAAGAGATCAATGGTTACCAGGGGCTCACAGGAGGGGGTGAGGGCCAAATAGGTGGGGCATAATGGATTCTCAGAATGGTGAAACTAACCTCTATGATTCCGTAATGGTGGATACATAATATTATATATTTTTTGAGACCCTTCTAACTATAAAATACAAAGAATTAAACCTAATGGACTATGGATTTGACTTAATAATAACATTGGTTCATCAATTGTAGCAAATATACCCCACTGATGCAAGATGTTTATAATAGGGATAGTGTGCAGTAAGAGGGGATAAATAGGAATTCTCTCTGCTCTCTGCTCAATTTTTCAGTAAGCCTAAAAGTGCTGTAAATAAATGAAGTCTATTAAAATTTTTATAGTTAATTTATTACTATTTCTTCACATCCTTATCTCACCTACATAGAGTTCTGGTTTACATTGGAAATGCTGGACAAGTAGGAATATGTAGCATCTTGCTTCCTTAGTAACACAACTTTTAATGCACGCAAAATGTTTCTCAATCTTAGTATAATCTTAATAAATCTAAAATTGAATCTGTGACACATCCAAATACTAAACCTAACCCAGTCGAAAAACTCCCATTTTTAAGCATTTTAGTCTGAAGAGTTTATGGAAGAAAGTAGACAACAAATACAAGAAAAATTTTATGAATATTTTTGTGCACATGCATCAATGTGAAGATATTTGGCAAAAAATTCCCAATGTCTAGTTTTAATTTTTTAATAATTAGTTAATATATCCTATTAAGTTGTAACTATCCAACTATAATATTAGTATGAATTATATTAGAACATCTTCTTGGTTTTTTAAACTTTAATTCCAGTATAGTTAACATGCAGTGTTATATTAGTTTCAGGTATACAGTACAGTGATTCAACAATTCCATACATCACCTGGTGCTCATCAAGACAAGTGCACTCCTTATTCCCCATCACCTATTTCACCCATCCCCCCACCTTCCTCCCCTCTGGTAACCATCAGTGTGTTCTCTATAATTAAGAGTCTTCTTTCTTGGCTTGTCTCTCTCTCTAGCCCTTGTTCATTTGTTTTATTTCTTAAATTCCACATATTAGTGAAATTATATGGTATTTGTCTTTATCTGACTAATTTCACTTAGCATTATAGTTTCTAGCTCCATCCATGTCATTGCAAATGGCAGGATTTAATTCTTTTTCGTGGCTGAGTAATATTCCATTGTATATGTATACCACTCCTTTATCCAGTCATCCAGACACTTGAGTTGCTTCCCTACCTTGGCTATTGTAAATAATGCTTCTGTAAGAAAGGGGTATGTATATCCCTTTCCATCAGCGTTTTTGTATTCTTTGGTTAAATACCTAGTAGTGCAATTGATGGACCATAGGTTGTTCTGTTTTGAGGAACCTCCATGCTGTTTTCCACAGTGGCTGCACCAGTTTGCATTTCCACTAAGAGTGCACAAGTATTCCTTTTTTTCTACATACTCGCCAACACCTGTTGTTTCTTGTGTTGTTGAGTTTAGCCATTCTAACAGGTGTGAGGTGATATCTAAACTGTAGTTTTGATTTGCATTTCCTGATAAGTGATGATGAGCATCTTTTCATATGTCTGTTGACCATCTATATGTCTTCTTTGGAGAAATGTCTGTTCATGTCTTCTGCCCATTTGTTTTGTGGGTGTTGAGTTTTATAAGTTCTTTATATATTTTGGATACTAACCCTTTATCAGATGTCATTTGCAAATGTCTTCTCCCATTCCATAGGTTGCTTTTTAGTTTTGTTGATTTCTTCCTTTGCTGTGCAGAAGCTTTTTATTTTGATGTGGTCCTAATAGTTTATTTTTGCTTTTGTTTCCCTTACTTCAGGGAACCTACCTTCAAAAGTTGCTACAAAAAGTTGCTACAGCCAATGTCAGAGAAGTTCCTACCTACGTATGCTTTAGTTAGTTACTGCCTATCCTTCTAGGATTTTTATGGTTTCAGACCTCACATTTAGGTCTCTAATCCGTTTTATTTTTGTGTATGATATAAGAAAGTGGCCCAGTTTCATTCTTTTGCATGTTGCTTTCCGGTTTTCCTAACACCATTTGTTAGAGAGACTTTTTCCATTGGATATTCTTTCCTGCTTTGTCAAAGATTAGTTGACCTACAAATTATGGGTTTATTTCTGGGTTTTCTGTTCTGTTCTATTGCTCTATGTGTCTGTTTTTATGTTAGTACCATCCTGTTTTGATTACTACAGCTTTGTAATATAACTTGAAGTCTGGATTTGTGATGCCTCCAGTTTTGCTTTTCTTTTTCAAGATTGCTTTGGCTATTCCAGGTCTTTTGTGGTTCCATACAAATTTTAGGATTATTTGTTCTAGTTCTGTGAAAAATGCTGTTAGTATTTTGATAGGGATGGCACTGAATTTGTAGATTGCTTTGGGTAGTATAGACATTTTAACAATATTTATTCTATCAATTTATGAGCATGGAATGTCTTTCCATTTCTTTATGTTGTTTTCAGTTTTTTTCATCAGTGTTTTATAGTTTTCAGAGTACAGCTCTTTCACCTCTTTTGTTAAGTTTGTTCCTAGGTCTCTTATTATTTTTGGTGTAATTGTAAATGAGATTGTTTTCTTAAATTTCTCTTTATGCTGCTTCTTTATTGGTGTATAGAAATGGAACAGATTTCTGTAGATTGATTTTGTCCTTTGACTTTACTGAATTCCTTTATCAGTTCTAGCAGTTTTTTGATAGAGTGTTTTGAGTTTTCTATAGATAGTATCACACCATCTGCAGATAGTGAAAGTTTTACTTCCTTACCAAGTTGGATGCCTTTCATTTCTTTTTGTTGTCTGATTGCTGTGGTTAGGACTTACAGTACCATGTTGAATAAAAGTGGTGAGAGTGGACATCCTTGTCTTGTTCCTGACCTTAAGGGGAAAGCTCTCAGTTTTTTCCCATTAAGGATGATGTTAGTTGTGGGTTTTTCCCATACGGCCTTTATTATGTTGAAGTACGTTCCCTCTAAACCTACTTTGCTGAGGGTTTTTATCGTGAATAGATGGTGTTCTTTGTCAAATGCTTTTTCCGCTTCTATTGAAACCATCATATGGTACTTATCCTTTCTCTTGTGATGTATGATGTTGATTGATTTTCAAATATTGAACCACCCTTGCAACCCAGGAATAAATTCCACTTGATCACAATGAATGATTTTTTTAATGCATTGTTGAATTTGGTGTGCTAGTATTCTGTTGAGGATTTTTACATCTGGGTTCATCAGATATTGGCCTTTTTGTAGTGTCTTTGTCTGGTTTTGGTATCAGTGTAATGCTGGCCTCATAGAATAAATTTGGAAGTTTTCCTTTTTCTATTTTTTGGAATAGTTTGAGAAGAATAGGTATTAACTCTTCTTTAAATGTTTGGTAGAACTCACCAAAATCTTCTTGTTTTTTGTTTTATAGTATCATATATATTTTTAAATCTTTTTATTATAAATCATGGACATTTTATATTTATCATAACACAAATAAGAACTTTATTTTTATTTAAAGTCATATGTTATTTTTATTCATATTTATTGTAAATTAAATTTGGTTAATATCACTCAGCTATTTTTCTTCCTTCCCACTTAGACCTGATTCAATTTTAACATGCCTTTGTGAACAAAAATGTCAATTATTTGTTTCCAATTTTGGTTGATCTTTTGATCCTGTGCCAATTTACTAAGTCAGTCAGCCTTCCTATTAAAATCAAAACAAATTCTCACTATTGTGGCTATTCTGAGGCAGATGGACCAGGTTTAACCTTAGAGTTAATTCTCATTTTTCATTGCTTTTGCATGATGATACAGAGATATGAATTATGTGTGTCTCAAAATATGAAGACAAGAAAGTCTTGGTCCTTTTTTCTGAATACTTGGTTCTAATTTTGCATTATTATGAAATTCTAATGTCATAACTATTAATTCCCTAAAAATTACATGAAATTCTGGTCTTTTTGCCTTTATTTCTTTTGATTGTAGTTTCCAGTAAATTTTTCAAAGATGGGTGACAAAGCTCAAACACTCTAAAAGAAACTGTATTTTTGGCATGATACGTATTGCTTGCTTTTTGAGAAAATTAAAAGACAGCTAAATAACATTATTTAATACATTAGTGGTGACCAGGACATACCATCATTGCTGTATTCTATCTATGGGGAGCTGAGGCCCAGAATGGTTAACTGGCTGGCCCAATGTCAATAGATAAGAAGTAGTGGACAGTTTGAATGCTAGGGAAGGTAACTAAAAGCTAATTATGGCTAAGCTTAGTTTTTTAAAGTCAACTAACAGAAAGTGAATTTCCAAGAAATTCTTTAGATCTGAAGTCAAGGCTCCTCAAAGGCAGAGGGTAACAGGTCTCTGTCATGACCTCTCCTTTGCTGCTTTCATTCCCAGCCTACATGGAAATAGCCCAGCACAAGAGGCTTGGAGTGTTTTCGTTGGCGTGTGGGCTAAGCGTCCTTGGAACTGTTCTACTTTAATACCTAAACTTTCCTGCCAGTGTCAGCATCCGGCCTTGTCAACACTTCTTTTTCCATTTGTGAATACTATAGTTAAAGCTTTGACCTCTCCTTTTCTAGAAGTATTTTATATTCAGAACTTGGAAGTTTAGAAATTTTCTACATCTGAAGAAATACATTTTAACTAAGAATCTTTATTACTTATTAAAAAAGTGTAACTTAGAAGATGTATATAAACATATACATGCTTTTTCCTATAGGGCCTTTGATCCTACTGCAAAACTTTAGTGCTGTGAGTGAGGTTAAGATAACAAAGTGATTTCACCAGTGAGGCAATGTGGTGCCAAATGAGTGCTTAACAGTAGAAACAAAACAAAACAAACAAACCAAACAAACAAACAAAAAAAACTAAGCTAAAGTTTAAGTCAAAAACATAAGGTTTATAAATACATTTTAAAACATTTAGAATAAAAGAAGTCCCTTTGTGTTTGCTCCATGTTCTGGAATAGCAAATAAAAAGTGTTGTTTTGTTTTGCTCTTTTGATGGCCACATGGCAGTTCTCAGGCTGAATATGTATAGCTCATTAGATGAGCATGTCTATGAGTTCTGTGTAGATTATTGTAATCATAAGGTTACATCACTATCAGGCAAAAGACTTGAATTCATTATTTTGCGTCATATATATCTTAGTAAAATTAAACACGATTCCAAGGAATAGAAAACATTGTTCATAAAGGTTTTATTCATTAGAAAGGTGACATCATCCCAAGTAATTTAATTCTAGCTGGTTTATTGTTCAATAAACTTCTGTAATTCAGGATGGGCCTTTCTTGCTAATGCTGGTCTGCTGACCTGATCCACATTTCATGTATGTGGATACGTGTTCAGCCTTAGTGACAGAGCTTTATTACGTTGAACCCAGACGTCCACTCTAAGAATACAACTCTCTCCTTGGCATTTGCTTTTATAATAACCACTGTTGGGTAAAATGTATTACCACCACAGATCCAACTCTCGGGGTCTGAGTGTGCAATTCACGTGAAGAGGTAAACAATGAGGTGACATGGGGCAGTTTGGTGGGAGAAAGACATATTGTAAAAAGTTACAGTGAATCTCACAACTGACCGTTGGCTAAAATAGTCTAAATATGTGGTTAAAATGTGTGGGAGAGAGTTTATACCAGAAACCGGGGAAGTTGCCAGAGATGAAAAAGACTAGGAGCTCACCAAAACAAAAAGGATTTCAGTGTAGATTCTGTTGTCAAATATGACCCCAAGCTATGAGATGTAATTGAATTAGAGAGGCCGCCATGCTGTTTGAAATTTGGTCATGGCTGCTCAGATTCCACTGTTGAGACTTACACCCACACGTGTCATGCGCCGCTCAGCAGCCTTCTGTTTGACACTCTGCTTCATGATCCCGAGAGCCCGGATCCCTGAATGTGGACCACAGATAAGTCCGTTTTCTTCTGTGTTTGTCCTTGAATGTAGTGAATGCCTCCTTTTGATTCAGGTGCGAAACTTGTAAAATGTGTGTGTTTGTGGTTTGTCTTGGAATAATTCAGAAAGTGCCACTATAATTTTTGGTGAGGAAAATTTTTGTGCCCACTTATTTCATTCAAAATATGTGATTTTTTTTAAAACTTAATTAATATACTTATAATATCTCATTTCGCAAATGAAAATATTCCCCTTGGGATGCGTGTGTGCACAGTCATCTTATAAAATTGCAGGAAGCAAAAAAAAAAATAAGATTTTTCTTCCAACAGAAAACTCATAATATTAATGTAATGGTAATATTGAGCTATCCACTGTGTGGCAAATACTTTCTATAAACAAATGATGTCTTAGGATCTAGGCTTTTAGCCTTCAACAATCTTTAGAGATGAATAAAATGTCAAATTCAAATGTAGACTATTGTAAATATAGTCCAGAAATGCATTTTTAGGTCTCTCCTTTGGCCTAAAATTGTTTAACCTCCAAAGTGTCCATAATAAGCCAAAGGAGGAGAAATTTTGAGAAATCCCACAACTGTTCCATTTTTCCCTGTGTCAAGAGAGGAACTTCAATTCAGTTCAAAATACCTAATAAAGACAAATCATATGCGAGGCCCTGAGCTAGGTAGGCACCACAGGGCAGAGCTACAGAATCAGAAAGACTGTCAAGGTAAAAAAGTGGTTCTCAACCAGGGGCAGTTTTGCCCCCCAGGGGATACTAGGCAATGTCTACAAGCATTTCTGGTTTTCCCAACTTGGGGGATGGGAGTGCTGTTGGAATCTGGTGAGTAGGGGTCAAGGATGCTACAGTGCACAGAACAGCCCCCCCACAACAAAGCATTATTTTGTCCCAAATGTCCCTAGTGCCAAAGCTGAGGAACGCTGGCTAGAGCGTCACCGAAGCCAATGACACTTCAGGATTTAAATAACAGTGAATTCTATGTAAATCCAAACAGAGGGGACAACTTACCTTTGAGTGGCTTCAGTAAATTTCCCACTTAAGCTATGCAAAGCTCTTCTTTTCCTATTTGTTATGTGGTTTCATCAAAATATTGCTCCCTGGAGCAGTTCCAGAGTTTAAAAATAAAATTTCATTGGAGAATAAGTTATATAAATGCAGACATGACAAAACAAATAAATGCCAATGAAGCACCGCCCATCCCATCTTGAACAAGTTGTATTTCTAGTAATGGAAACATGCAAAGATCAAGCTCTTTATATGTGTTCTCTTATCTGATCCCCTTTCGGGACTGAATTTTTGGTCATTGCAACTGTAGTTGCTAAAAAAGGCATCCATTTGGAGTCTAGGATGGGGATTATATCCTTTCACAGTAAAATATACTGCTTAAGGGCAGATTATTGAATGCACTTTTAGATCACAGACATTCATGTGTAGTGGTAGAGAAACATATATCTTCATTCTCCCTTCCAACTGAGGGGGATGCTCAACCTAGAAGGTAGAAGAGGAAAAGTTGATCAGCTGATCTCCAAAAAGGGTGAGATCCAATCAAAGTTAGCCAGGGGAACAGAAAGAGCAACTTAAAAAAGTTGGAAGGAAACTGATGTTCTTGAGTTATGAGAATATTGTCATTGTGCCCCCCATAAGTGAGAATCTGTGCCCTGGTGGGAAGTGAAGACAGACAATGAGATCAGTTTCATAAAAGGTACAACAGGCTGAATATGTTGAAGGACCAGATAAGAAGACAAGTATCTATAGCAGGATGACCTAGGTAGAAGGAGGGATGACTCACTCTGGAAGTACAGGGACCACTTCTAGACTCCTGTAGCTTGCTATGCTTTGCAAAGCTAAGAGCAGATTCCAGAGGGATGGAGCCAGAACCAACATCCAATGGGATGGGTTGCCTGACCTGGAATGGGACTGCCTCAAGAGGATGTGTGTTCCATATCACTGGAAGGATTAAAGTTCAGCAATGTTGCTCCAAGGATCCTAATATTGAGAGAGAGGATGGAATGGATGGTCCTAAAAGGAACCTTTGTGGTTCTATTGGGAATTCTGAGCATGGGGATAAAGGTTATTATTGTTCCTACTAGGGCCTGATATACTTATTTATTCAACTGTCTCAAGGTTACATGACCAATTCTAACTGCCCAATTTTTTTCACAATGGATTGGGTATCGCCATTATTAGAAGAGCACCACATATATTTTGTGTTTGAAGAGGAGTCTGATGGTGGGACCTCAGGTTACTAGCTTATTATTAGTTGTCACTACAATCTTGTGGCCCTGTTTTTGAAAGTTGAATGACTCGATGGTGATGTGTAACCTAGGACTAGAAGAAACAATAGGGAATATTCCCAGGACACAATTTATCACCTTTTTTATGGAAAAAGAACAGAAGATAGCCAAACAGTAAATGTAATACTAAAGATAGTCAAAACAATGGAAATATATCTTTTTCAGAGCTATAAAAAAATCTGCTATTTCTCAGTACATGCAGCCTGTGGAAAGTTCCAGGGTATTTATTTTCTAGATGTAGACTAATGGGTCTTCTTCTCCACTAAATTCAAACCACCGATGGACAAGGTCAAGAAGGATGAATGAAATTAGAATTGATGAGCTGAGTGTTGTGATTTTGTTTCTTCTACAACTTGAATTTTTGCTTTAAGAATTTGGGGTCCAAGAATGTGGTACAATTCCAGTAGCTTCGCAGAGATATTTTTGGAGCAGGCCACATTGTTTTGCAGAAGGAGAATGCATTCTATCCCCACATGGTATTGTAGAATCATTATTCATTTAACAAAATGTGGTCTTTTCAGCTAGCAAGTTTAGTTCTATAATTAAAATGGACTAAAAGTATTCTGGGGTATATCTAGAAAAAATATTTTGTATGTATAATATATAATATTTTCTAGAAATTTCCCATGGTGGATCAAACAATAGAGGAAGACTTTTTTTTAAAATAATAAAAAGAAGAGATTTATTATAGGAATTGGGTCGCACAATTATGGAGGCTGAAAAGCTCCATAGTCTGCCCTCTGCATGCTGGAGACCCTGGAAAGTGAGTGGTATAATTCTTTACATTTTTTATTGTTATGGTAATCACCATACATTACATCATTGGTTTGTGATGTAGTGTAGGGGAAGACTTTCTGGTTAGGATTTAGTATGGGCTTTGAAATCTATATATGTGTATATGTTTTAAGTGAATTTTGGGAAGTCAGCAAAACATAAAGTCAGTTGTAAAAGTATTCCCTTTGCTTCCAAATTATCTGTGCAATATTCACAGTGAGGAAGAATTAATACAAAAGCAGATATTTGAAAAAGCCTTCATATGTCTTAATACCATGATAATTGGTTTATCAGCAATTCTTGAGTGCTCACAATGCCAGGTACAGAGGTGACAGATAGTTTTAACTTTGAGTGCTCACCAAGTTAGTTAGCTAACTCATGCTAGTGAGGGAGATAAATGCAGCAGCAGGACACAGGACACAAGATAAGTGAGGTGGCAGGTGGGAGCCGGGCTCCCTGGGAGGTCTGAGAACCCAGGGTAGCTTGAGGACGATGGCAGTGAGCAGGGCTGCCTCACAGGACTCAGCTAAGAGGACCAGAGAGAAGCATGGGGGGGGGGGGGGGGGGGGGGGAAGAGCAGGGTGTGCAAAGTAGTTTGAGCAGCTCTAGTTTTCTTCCTCAGCGTTGTCCACTTACCAAAGAAAGTAAGATGATCATAACCTTGATTTTTATCAGTTTATTTTATTTTTTTTTTTTTTAAAATTTTATTTATTTGATAGAGCGAGAGAGCACAAGCAGGGGGAACAGTAGAGGGAGAGGGAGAAGCAGGTTCCCCGCCAAGCAGGGAGCCCGATGCGGGGCTCGATCCCAGGACCCTGGGATCACGACCTGAGCCGAAGGCAGACGCTTAACCATCTGAGCCACCCAGGCGCCCCGATTTTTATCAGTTTAAATGGTGGCAAACCATTGGGAAATCTTTCCAAAAGGGATTTTCTTTTCATACACTTTGCAAAGTCAGGAGCAGAAAAGTGACGAGGAAGGTCCTACCCGATTGGGTTTGCTCCTGCAACTCTTAGTAGCTTCTTCACAGCCTTCGATCGAGGGTAGCTCACAGGTAGGGGAAGCACTTCCTTCAGTAGTCAGCATTGCTCTGGGAGTTTTTTGGTTACATTTTCACAAATGTCTCATCTCTTTGTATCAACAAACCCTGCTCTTTGAGCCACATGGTGGGTTTCTACTTCTTTCCCATTTTTGTGAGTCAAAATAGGAAAAATGAAGGAAACTCTTCAAGATTAGAACATATTATTTTTTTACTTACTCCCAAATAGCATATTCCCTGTGGATTTAATAAAGAAGGACCTGGCCAGTTATTGGAAGGGTGATTCAGTGTTCCTCTGAAATTTAACCTTACATTGACAGTGCTCGTGTTTTACCTGTAAATGCTCAATTGGTAAAACAATTAAGCTTTAATAGTTGTTCATAATGGATTTCTGTAGCCACATTTCTGTTTTAGTTCGAATAACTAGAAGAAAATAAGGGACATAAATGATTTGTTTTATGTGAAAATTGTCTTTCATATGCAGTCCACAAAAGCAAAATGTTGGACATTTTTAGTACATATAAATCATTAATGAAAAGAATGACTTCTGTTTTCTTTTGGGGTTTTATTTTTTGTGCATGCTGTTCTTCTCTGAATCTTTTCCTTAAAAGCCATCTTCTTGTATGAGGTTCTCAGTATGCTATATCCTTAGCCACCATAGTTCCTAAGGAAAGATAAAAGGACTTCCTTCAAACTAAGGATGGTAAGAGAAAAAATACTCTCTTGAAAGTCCTGGTCTGGAGCAAGAGAAAATAAAAGTAAGATG
Organism: Callorhinus ursinus; assembly: GCF_003265705.2. NCBI lineage: Eukaryota > Metazoa > Chordata > Mammalia > Carnivora > Otariidae > Callorhinus > Callorhinus ursinus. Next base: position 5,507,115 of record NW_027397069.1, read on the forward strand.
CTAAAGAAAAAAAGAGTTTAAGATTTGGAACCTGATGGTGTGGGTTCAGTTTCTGGTTCTATCACTTTCTACCCCCGGCAAATTCATTAACTTTGTTTTTCTGTAAAAGGATGTGATGGATAATACCTGCTCTTATACACACCCACCCACCTACCTGCCTCATTAGAGATTTCCTTAGCATTTAAATATGTAAAAGAGCCTTGATGCCAAATATGATTTACAAATACTAGTTGTCGTGGCAACAACTTTTCACTGTACAAATATGATTATATGAAGTTATGTTTCATGTACAGTACTTAGCATAATAGGCACTCACTAAATGAGAATACGCTTTCCTTCTTTCTCAGCTTTTCTTTCAGAGCTGCTTCTGTTCCATTTGTCCCCATTTACCACTAGGCTTTTCTGCTGTTCTACACACTTTGGTTCGTTGATGCTGTAATTATTCTTCCTGCATGCACAGGCTCAGAGAAACAGCTGGTCACCAGCCAACTTTAGGAACCCCCTTCTTAGTTTGGCCATCTAATCGTATACATATTCTCGTTTTAAGCTTCTGTGTGATTAGAACATACATGGATGGATAATTAGTTTTATGTCCTGTAATAACCTGTTTATGACAGTGGAATCTCTTGGGTGCAAATGTTTATAGTTTTGTGAAAAACAACATGTATCGTATTTGTTTTACAAACAACTTTAATTCAGCACTCTACTTTTTACTTAGGTGTTCTCGCACAAAATCACGTTAAGCAATTATTTTCAATTTGTACAATAACAGTACTTAAAATTTATTCAGTACTCACCATGTGTCAGTGCTTTACAGAAATGAAATTATTTAGTCTTCACCACCCTTTGAGATATTATTTACCCACTTTACAGATGGGGAAAACAAACCACAGAAAGGATGTCAGGAGTCAGGATATCGTCACAGTTAGATATGCAGGGCCTCTTTCCAGAATGCCTGGGTTAATTCTACTTCCCCTATTATTATCTGTGCCTCCTTAGATAAATTACTTACTCTTTATGTGCTTCAGTTTTCCCATCTATAAAATGGGGAAATAATCACACATCCCTCATAATGCTATGAGAATTGAACACTGTCTTTCCCCCAAATGGCATTTTAGATTCCCTGAACTATTTCAAAGATCTGTCTACATATATCTTGCTTTTCTTTCTTCCCATCATCAGCAGTAGCATTTCCAATGAGATAGTTCTCCCAGACAATACAAAGTGCTATTTGATGATTTACTGCCTTACATTTCAGTGTTCAGTCAACACCATGGAATCCGAAGACAGGCTCCATCATATTAATTTTTGGAGCCCTAGGAACTTTAGTGTCCCTCTGAGAGAGTGACTTCAAATGAAACCCAGTTCTCAAATTTATTTCATTTTGGCAGAAACAATAACAAGCGCTTTCAGCACACTCAAAAGTGTTAAGCCCCGTGTGGCAAGCTTATACTGTACACATTATTTTTTATTACAGCTTTACTTGGTTTGAACGTTCGTTTCCTTTCCAAGCTCTTAGATGCATTTAACAGCTAAAGATAGAACATAAAGTTATTTTATTGCTTGTGAAATTGCCCTGGCTTGAAGTCAGAAACAACTTTATCAAAATCCTAAGAATCAGCGCAATCAAATGTTGCGTGTGATTTCAGTCTCTTTAAAAGAGTTTTTGTCGTTGAGAAAATGAGCATGGATAAATATTGATTGTTTTTCTGAACTGTGTTTCCCCATTTCCCAAGCCCGTGGTAACTCAGTCTGTTCTCTCGTGTCCTGACAGGAACCAGCATATTCACGGTGTACGAGGCTGCGTCCCAGGAAGGCTGGGTGTTCCTCATGTACAGAGCAATTGACAGCTTCCCCCGCTGGAGGTCCTACTTCTACTTCATCACGCTCATCTTCTTCCTGGCCTGGCTTGTGAAGGTACCGCAGAAACTCTTCCTAATAAAATCTGTGTTTTCCGGCCGTTTCTGCAGATCTCTTGTTTGCTTTCTGTTGCCCTCCGCTTCCTCATCCCCAGTCTTTAGTAAACGTGGTTTGTGATTTTCTTTCAGAATGTATTTATCGCTGTCATCATCGAAACATTTGCAGAAATCAGGGTACAGTTTCAACAGATGTGGGGATCGAGAAGCAGTACTACGTCAACGGCCACCACACAGGTACCATATGGGGGGGTGGTGATGTCCTTTCCCACTAGAACACGGACATATCCGGCCCCACCCTCAGTGGGCCTTGATGGAACTTGGGAAAGCCCTCTGATGAAGGCCTTCTACAGTCACACCCATGGATGGAGCTATTCAAAAATGCTGGTGCAAGGACCCAAGCCCAGACCAACCAGATCAGCTTTTCTGGGTGATAGGATGGATTCGATATAAAGCCAAGATTGTCACCACATTTACTAGGTACTTTTGATTTGATTTGGCCATTATAAGTCTTCAGAAGGCTTACAGATCAAAATGGAAACTGTAGAATTTCCCATTTTTGTAAATATTTATTCATGTAATTGAAAACCAATATAATGGCCTTTATGTATAGGGGTAGAATTATTTGGGGAATGTAAAGTGTATTTCATTCAGAACGAGCCAATCACAGTATGGTAAATTATGAAGAAGACTCCATAATGCATACCTGTGATTTTTGAGGAATCACTATATATTCAGAAGGGTGCCCCTATGCTCCCAAGAAATTGGGAGTGCCCTAGAATTTAATTATAAGTATCAGGGCAGTTATTACATTGAAGGGCAATCCAGATCCAATGTTTTTGTTTTTAATTTTGGTTTGGTTTTGTGTGTGGGTTTTTGGGGGGTTCTGTTTTTTGTGTTTACAAAGAGGCGGGGAAGGTTTATATATCTTAGTCTAATTTGAATCTTTATAAAAGAGAGAGAGAAAAAATTCCTGAATCAAGAATGAAATGATTTTAATGCTTGTGACTATTATTTTAATGTTCATTTTTAAGAGAAATTTAATATAACTTTGTAAATAGTTTAATAGGACTTTGTAAATAGTGGTCTGGGGACAAAGGTATTTGTGAAAGAGCCAAAGTAAAAATCTTACTCTGAAAATCTTCAAATTGAACTTTTATTAACTATATGTTAAAAATGCTATTAAATGTGCTAATATCTGAAAAAGCCCTATGCAGCATCTTTATGGTGTTGTGAAAGTTTGAATCATCTGGCCAACTCATTATAGGTGAAATAGTATTAATATTATTCAGTTCTGGCAAGCAACCATTCAAACTTTCATGAAAGATTTTTTTAAAGTTATGAAGTTATATCACAGATGACATGTAAAAAAAAAAAACAGAACACCAAGTTTTTATTTCTTCTGTCATCTCCTCCAGTGAACTATGAGAAATAATAAAGTTCCAGGTCCATTCTGGTCTGTCCTTTAAGTCAGGTGACAACCTCTGGAAGGTGTGTTTTCTGCTATCGACATTGAGAACTAAATGGAGCATAGATCTATGAACTCAGCGCAGAATTTACATCCAGTGTTCCTGAGAGATGACCTAAGATGTCTTTGAAACCACATCATGCTTATTCAGTAATTTGTATTTATAAAGCCACAGCTGAAAAAGTAGTGTTGGGAAGCTCCCCCAAATCAGCCAGTAGTTCTAATAGAAAGTGAAATGCGAAGGGGATGTTCAACAAAGTTGTGCAAAATGATTTTGATGCAAGATTGTACTTAATCAGGAGGACTACGTTGGTAATTCAGAGGTAATGCGTCTAGGTATTCAGCAGAGGTAATCACACAGAGGATCGTGAAAAACCTTCATTAAGAAAAATGCTGTGGCTGAGGACCTGGTTACTAGGCAACTGGAGCTCCAGCCTGAGCCTCGGTAGAACAGCACTCGGGGTGCCTGGCAACAGGCCCCGCCCAGCCCGTCGCCAGCCACTAGGCGAGTGGCCCAGAGGCTTTAGTGTCTGAGGGAAGGGGGGGCATCATTTCCTGGGGTTCTGTTACATTTGTAAAATCTGACAGAACTCTGTGCACAAGGGCCTCTTATTGAATAGTTTAAAACACTAAATCATTAGTTTCTAATTGTAATAAAACAGGTAGGCATTAAGGAAATGAAAACAAAGGTGGTGACTGTATTGCAAAGCACACAGCTTTTCAGTAATGGTGACACTTCTTGCCAGTCTTCAGCATGTGGAACATTTGCAGTTGTTCTATGTTAAATTATCCTCACAGAAGAGCCAAGGGGGTCCCAGGCTTGGTGGGCTTGGTGGTGTCTTTGAGTCCATTGACTTTTCCAAGAGGGTTGTGTGTTTAGAGGGAAAATTATACATATTAACGGGATGAAGAACGGGCTTTCTGAGATCTTAGGCAGTTTAGTAGGAATTGGCTCTAATATGGACGGTTCAGAGGCAAAAGAGAACCAGTGATGAGAGGTTCCCAACTAATGGGAGGTTGTTTTTTTTTTTTAATTTTAATAACAAAGCAACCTGCCTTCGAATCACAGCATCGAAACACATTACAGAAAAAAATAATGCCAAAGGACTTGTGGGGACCATAATACAACATGTAACAGGAAAACAAAGAGAAAATGAAGTGGAAAATTTCAGAGTGGTAATCATTAGTTTGCATGAGCTCTGATGGGGATAGTGGCTTTCATACCTGCATAATTTTTAGCATGGGTCACTGTTGCCACCAGCTCAGTTAGCTGTTGGGTTAAAGGCCAAGAGACTCATTCATCTGTGATACAATGGTGCCTACATCAGTCCACAATAGACCTACCCCTGCCACATGTGGGCAGGGGTATTGCCCCAGAGCTGGATGTTGGGAGGCACAGACGTGTTACTAGAAAATGTCCTGGACTTAGCATTTCTCTAGCCTAGACCTTTATTCTCACTCCTTAGTTGCTTCACCTCAGACATCTGTCACCAGTCATGTGGTCTTCCCATCTACACTGATTCATGGTGGAGATGAGCTTATTTCACTTTGCCTGGAGAAGAACTGAAAGAACTGTTCAACTTTAGGGCCACAAAGTCTTCGTTTTTGTTATATATACTGATAAGAGACTCAAGGCAGGCTCTGGCAATCAGTATGTATATTCAAATTATGGTCCACTAGGGTCATATTGAGGGATATGGAGAGACAGGACTTGAGCCCTGAGGATTCCTGGATTTGAATATCCTGTTTTCTACCTCACATAATTGTTACATTAACCAATCTAAATGTTGTCTTATAATTCAGGGGACTAAAGAGAAATTAGACATCGAACACGTCTGCATTTCCTTCACTTCATTTTATACAAAGAAGTGACCTTGAGAGAACAATTTTACTAACAATTAAATTGATTCATTTGATTTTGGTCAACTGGAAAAAAATAATTTAACAGAGAAAATTAGTCTGCTACTGATCAAAGCAAATATATGCCCCAGGGATCCTTTGTGCAATGATAGGATGCATGTATAGAAGATTTTTAGCTAGTGACTGACAGGATTGCTTTTGTCTTTTCTCCTTAAAAGGAGACACCCAGAATTTTGACAGGAACTTTAAAAGGCACTTTAAAAGGTTTTCATTTCAACCAATGTATGAATTCTCAGAATGAGCCTATTCATGGGGATGTGCTGGATTCTACCACTGAGAGTACCTTTCAAAATTCATTCTAAAGGGAATCAGAATCCTGTACATAGCACCTAAGAGAAACAGTTTGTAATTGGTATCTTGGATCAAAGAATCTTTGGGCAAATATGCACCTCCGTTTTGTCATTTAAAAATACTTATATGGTATATATGGACAAACGGTAGCTACACTTGCGATGAGCACAGTATAATGTAAAAATAAGTCAGGATAATGCTTCATGAAATAATTAAATTGAGCGTATGTGTAACAGTATTTTGTAGAATGTCATATAGTGGGTGCTCTCTGTATGTGTTGGAAAGTATGAAATAAGTAGCATACTTGGCAAAGAGCCCTCAGTGCAATCTTTGGAAAGTACTGATTCTAGGACGCATGAACATCTGATACACCATTTTTCTGAGTGGATCTTTGTAGGTTGGCATTGTTGAGAATTCCCAGTTTAACCATTAAAAAAAATGTTTTCTAATAAAAAAAATACATATTAAGGTCTATGAATTTTGGCACTTGTCCCTCACCACCTCACAAGTTTTCTTTCTACAAATGATCTATTACCTCTCCTCCCAGGAATCTTAGGTATGGGATCTTTGCATTATCTCATATTTCCATCAATAATTACCCTTTTGAACACAGACTAATGTGAGGGCATGAATAAGTATGGCAAAGAAAATATTTACTTATGTGTGTGAAACTGTGGTCTTGGACAGGAATAAACCTAGCTTCTAGTTAGTGTCTTAGAAAAATAAAAATCCTTAATTCCACCTTATCTCACTTTCAACCACACCCCTCGCCCTACACACACAAAAGGAATTGGAAAGAAAATATACTAGCATAAAATATTTATAAGTGGGAAATGTCTTCCATTTGGGTGTAATATTGACAGATGACTAATTTTTGAGGGAGTAGAGTATGCAGTAAGATAATAACCCAGGCATTCAACAATCCAGCTATCCCATTCAATGAATATCAGATTTTAGTATCCTATACCATTGTGAATTTCGTCACTTATGTAATTTAAGACAAAATACATAAAATTTTTGCTGAGCAGATTAATTTGGCATCATTAAAATAATCTCACAGAGTCTACTAAGTGATATGTCAGTCTTCTACCATTAAAATAACCAGTCTCCTTCCCTGTGCCACATGCACAGTTCTTCTGTTATTCATCCTGAGAATATTTTTCTGTTGACTCAGTGAGGAATGTCCAGTAAATAAAGATAAAAATTCACCACTCCCAGTCAAAAACACACCAGACATAATGCTTTGGAATTCTAATTTTTATTTTTTTCCCCAGGTCTAATATGGAATAATCCCCAATATATTGGGGATAAAATGCCTCCTATCAAGTCTTGTTGAGAAGAATATTTGGGCAATTATATGCAAAGCACATGTAAAACAGAACCTGATGCATAGCAAATGCTTAGTAAATGCAGGCTAGCGATTGCCATTATTATTATGATTATTATTCACTTAAGTTTTCTGTGTTCCAGTGAACATAATTGGAATGACTCAGGTTCTAAATATAAATCCACAAAAAGACAAATCTTTGATAACATAAAAACGGTAGAAGCTGGAGACATAAAGTAGGAGTTCATGATGTTCCGTATTAAGTGTCTCTGACTCATCTCCCTCTTTGTCTTGAAGATGTTTCATGAAGATGCCGCCGGTGGATGGCAGCTGGTAGCTGTGGATGTCAACAAGCCCCAGGGACGCGCCCCAGCCTGCCTCCAGGTGCAGTACAGTACCGTTTTTAAAACTCACCCAGCAAAAAAGGTCTGTGACTTCTATTTTATACAAGGAAGTCCACTGCTCTCCAAACTCTAGGTCTGTCCAAGTTTATCGTCCTGGGGTCAGGGACAGTATTTGACACCATTCCGTGTGTCATAAAAGGACCCACCTTTTATTTATTTATTTATTTTTTTAGATACACGGCAAGGATTTGGTCAATTTCAAGTGAATGAAGGCACACAAGTAATAACATCATGCCAACAGTATTAAATCAGTGAAGAATTTTGTTGTCATATTGGATGTTACAAAAGTATTCTACAAAGGCCTGAATTATTTAAGGGAGGGCAGTCACAGTCACGATTCACTTAAATGAGTACCTTACCAAGTACCTGGGAAGGAATATCTTTAAGAGGTAGTCTGTTCGGCATCTGCAAGCTGAGCAATGTGACATAATAGAGCTGCTTCCCTAACAGGTGCACCTGCAGCAAACACAAGGCTCTGGGATTGCACGTGGGTTCCAAGGTCCTGGGAAGTGATCAGGGGATGTCCCATCGGGTTTCGGGCCTGCAGATTTTTGGACTGCCTGAGCTTTACTTAAAACCCAATAAACTCCTTCTTTGCTTTAAGTGGACTGCACTGGCACCTTCTCGTGCTTTGCCCCCCTCCTCGCCCCTAAATATCAATAATACTTATTCAGAACCATATCACCTTTCCAAAAGCAGCATCCCTCCCACTCCACCTTTCACTCTGTCCATTTCCCTACTCTTTATAAGGGTGAAAAGTCAAGCCACGCCATCCTAGGGACTGAAAATTGACTCTTCCTCCTGGAGAATTTTATTTTCTTCCCTCTGGTTTTCAGTTACAAATCCTCTTCTCACAAGGGACTGATTTTTATAGTTGCTTATGTCCGTCCCCAAAATTCAGAAAGGCTTTGTCATCTGCTTCAGGATTAGAACACACCTTCTTTCTTTCTTTTGGGTCATTCTCTAGGTGGGGGCTCATTGTGCATTTCAAAGATTACTACATGAGAAGCAAAATATTGTACTCTGAACCATTACAGGGAGCTACATTCATATGGCCTTTTAATCATATAGTGATTTGTTCCTATCAGTTAAAGGAATGGCGAGGAAGAGTTTACAGTGAATATTGATGATACCTAATATTATGCTGTGGCTATTGGATGTGACAGTCCTAGTAGTCAACTCCTACAACTACTTCTAGTATTACCATTGCTACTGGCGGTAATAACAATGACAGCAGTTGTAGCTTCTTGCCCAAAATGCACTTTCACTCACTCAGTAATCCATCGGCTGCTATTTACTGATGCTCAGAGAGTCCCGACCAAGAAAAGCACAGCCCCTGCCCTCGTGGAGCTTACTGAAGGGGTACTTCAGGGTGGGTGGACAAAAACCAGCATTGAACTAGCAATTGCAAGAGTAATGAGGATTTCAAAGAAGTAATGCCGGATGCTAGGGGAATATACATTTTGGAGTCCTCACTCCTCCTCAACCAGGTCAGGGAAGACCCTCACTCGGTACAGCCCAGTGATGGAGAAAGACCAGCATGCTCCCTCAGCCTTCGTAGATGAGGAGGTGGAGATCCAGAGGGCCTGGGTGAGCTAAAGTTCCACCTCAACCAAATGGAGAAGCCAGGACCTACACCTGGGTCTTCCGGTTTCTAGTCCCATGCTTTATCCAGTGGGGAAAAAAAAATATGCCAAGGAAACATGAGTTTGTAATAGAAATAATCAGGCCTGCTATGAGTACCAAATCAGAGTCTGACTGGGGCCCTGAATACATTGCTTAAAAGGTATCAAAGGGCGCCTGGGTGGCTCGGTCGGTTAAGCGCCTGCCTTCAGCTCAGGTCATGATCTCAGGGTCCTGGGATCGAGCCCCACATGGAGCTCCCTGCTCAGCGGGGAGTCTGCTTCTCCCTCTCCCTTTGACCCTCCCCCCTGTTCATTCTCTCACTCTCTCTCTCTCTCAATGAATAAATAAAATAAATCTTTAATACCTATATAAAATACTTGTGAATAGATGCCTCAAGGTTGCAATCTGGAATTAGAAAGCAAGTTAGCTTCTTTATCACAGAGATTTGAGATGGCAAGAGATAAATGACCAGGAGAGTGTAATGAAGAGACAGAACTGTACAGGGTTATAGGAAAATGAAGGTCAGTGGAGAGGTGGGTAGATGTTAGGCTAGAATTATGTCAGTGTGGCATCCAAGAGACCTGCATATTAGACATGTTTGTGAATATGGTGGCATGCTTGATAAGTTTTATGAATGATGATACATATGGTTTGAAATGAAGGTGAATAAAGTCTGACGTTTGTTCAACTCAGCTTTTACATGTTTGGTTCTAAATCAAGCTTTCCAGAAGAGCCGATGTGAACGAGTACAGATGCAAAGTGAGATGGCCAAGGGATTGATCTGTTTGTAGTGAGCATGAGCTGTGAATAGAGAGAGTACATTTTCATGTCTGAGTGAAAAATTGATTAACCACTCATCAATTAATTAAAAGAGAAAGAATTAAGTAAAGAAAAAATATTTAAAATAAAACGGTCATGAAATACTCATTGGCTTTTACTAATGATTAATGCCATCTAAAGCTAGGTAACAAGGAAATTTTCATCTGAATCATCCACTCACTCCTGTCTAGAACTATAATGATCTCTCACCCTCAAGGACAAACAGTAGAATATATCACTTCTTTTTATTTTTAAAATGGGCAAAATGTGATATTACATAAAACATACATTAAACCATAGAAATGACATTAAAACATAAGTATTTGCTTTAAATTCCTTCCAGCTTATCCTCCCTTACCCCCTTCCAGAGGTGGCCTAGAGGTCAACAATAAGAGCCAGTTCTTCTAAGACCCGTTACTCCTGCATTTACTCTGTGTATCTCTTACAAAAACAGCATTTCTGCTTCCACGAGGCACTGTCATTTTTCCGTGTTTCTTCTTTCTGGAACACTCTCCTGTCCCACCCAAATTCAGCTCAGAAGTCACTTCCTTAAGGAAGCCTTCCTCAGCCTCAGAGAATAGGGGATCAGCTCCCCTGGTTGCATATTTCCACATCATCCTATGCTTTTCTTTTGTGTTCGTCATAATTTTCATAAAATAAATTAAAATGGTATAATTCATTATTTAAAGTCTGTTTCTCCAACCAGAGGAAACTCAGTGGCAGTAGGGACCACAGCAGTCATGGTCACTGCCAGAATGATTCCTGACACATGGAAGAGACTCAACTGGTGTTTACCAAACAAGAGAACAAGAAAGTGAAAGAAGGACGTAGAACCTTCCTGGCTTGTGCAAGTACTCGTTTGTCTTCTCATATAGAAGCAGCTCTATTTGTCCTCTTGGTCTTGTTATAGGGGACCAGAAATTGAGTGGATGATGGCAATAACACTATTTCTATACAAGTGTTTATTTCTAAGTCTAAAACAAGCAGTACATTGAGATTTGTTTGTAGAAAGTACCCATCAAAGTTGGATAATGTTGGATGCTTTTGTCAGCCTATATCTTCTCGAACATGGTGACAGAGGCTCAACAGGACCTAGCCATGACTTCTGTTATTTCCCAAGGCTGTCTGAATTCTTTTTAAGTTCTTCAGCATGCGAAATAAATAGGTAGGAATTTAGAAATGTAGATTTAGGAATAACGTAGTTGAAAAGAACCAAAACCAATTCCTATCTCAACCAAAAAAGTCAAACTTATTGGAATGAAGCATATAAATAGCTATAATTAAATTGACTCAGTAATTTTGCCATCACTGAAATAAATCAGAAAAATGAGGTATGAATAAATATTTGAGAGTTGGGAAACTGGTCATCCAGAGTCCCCATCTGAGTATTAAAGGAATGGTTGATGTTGTCCTGAGAGTGGAACTTTGTTTTAAAATTTGACCCCAAGTTTAAAACACAGAATATTCTACCCAAAAACCCCAATATCCTACTGCTCTGATAAAATAGGTAACCCATGAAATAAGTTGCCATAAATATGACTTCAGTTCACAATGATGGTATAGTAGTAAGTTGTGCATAAATTTCAATTACTCCAAAATAGTCTTTCCATAAATTTTATGTTTTCAAAATTTCAAAATTTTAAAACCACCAACTCAACATAAATGGAAACTGGTTTGAATGCCTTTATAAGTGAAGGACATTTAAAAACCATCTCTGTCCTTGTTTCAGGTGACATTGCTTTGGATTTGCTTACTCTCTTCATTGGTATTATTTCTTATATTTTTGCTTTCTGTTCTGTTTTCTGTATCCTAGTCTCTTTTATTGGTGTGAACATCTACATGTCTTTCCTGCCAACCATAAGTAATTAACTACTTTAATAAAATAAGGTAGATTGATGTGGCTTAATCTTCCCTACTACAGTTAAACTAAATCATGGTGGGACTGATGCTTCTCTGATCCTGGGTGTTAGATGTATAATTGTTTCTCTCTCTCTCTCTCTCTCTCTCTCTCTGTATGTATGCATGTATCTAAAAGATGGATAGATAGATAGATAGATATGCATATGTATTCCCGCAATGTAAAAATATATATGCATATATATACACACACATTTTTTTTTACCTTGCAGCAATAAATCTATTAAGATTTTATATATTCCATTGAGCAGTGATAGGATCTGAGCAACAAGATTAGTTTTTTTTATTGTTTCCCTACATAGCTACATACACACACACATATTTTCCCTCATTTCCAATGTTGCAATCATTGTGGTATCTCTGCTCCCTCTGATTATGGAAGATTATTCCATAGCTGATTATGGAGCTATCAGATGAGTTAGGAAACTCAGAGGTCTTCTTACTCTTCTACAGAGTGATAGGCTCTATAGAGCCAGTGGTAGAAGAAAAAATAGGCACCTTTGGTCTGCAACTAAAAAGTCTACAATATCTACTCTGTGTTCTGAGACACAATTTTTAAGTGTAATCATAACTATAATTATAACCATATCGGGAGTCTACACAGGCATTCAGGAAAAGGATTCAATTTGGCACCCTTAGGGTGGTCTTTTCTGTTTTCATAATAAATGAAAATGCATATGCTCTTAAATTTAATTGCAAAACCATAAGTTCAGAGCAAGACTTTCTAGGCTGTGAGTGATGAACTCTGTGGTAACACTTGTTGAACTTTTTAGTTGATTAACTTCGCGTTAACTTCATTAACTTAATTTTACTAGGACATTTTTCATGTTTAGCCAGTTATTAATGAAATTCATACCATGTTTACTAAGGAACTTAGCCACAGGAGATCTATGCAACTCCTTATAAATTCATTCCTAACCTAAGGACAAATAAGCAAACCTCCTATAGGCCCTGAAACACCCCTTCCCTCCACCTCTGTCCTGCCTAGAATGTCTCTCTGCTTTTTTCTCTTCTTCCCTGTGCACTGCTGATATGCTCATCATCTGGGGTCCCACCCCTTCCTGCCATTGGCCCTTATTATGGGAACAAGATAGCTCCAAGTGACAAGGAAAAGCCTGAGAATAGGGATGACCCAAGCCCTAGACCTGGTTTCCTTTTCTTTTTGTGCTACAGCTGCCTCCAGCACATGACTCCTGACTCCCTTACCTCTCCCCCCTGCCTCGCCAACCACAGACATCCTTACTTCACTCCATGAAGAAACATGCAGCACAGCATTGTTCCAGTAGGAGAGTAAATCACCATATTGTAGCCTCTTAGAGAGTTGGCTCTGGGGACAGACATATTTCAGCTCTGCTATTAATTAGTAAGACCTTGGGCATATTTCTGTAAAATAGGGATAGTGCCTCCTTCCTCTACTGTGAGGATTGAGTGAGTATTTATGTCCCACTCAAGAATTGTTTGGTTGCAAGGAACAGATCTTAGGCTCACAGGGAGCCTTTGAGTATAGTCAGACCTGCCAGGCAGCTATGCTTTCTTTGTCTTTCTCTTGCTCTCTGTGGGCTGACACATAATTTCTCATCTTTGTTTCTGTCTATGCATCTGCCTCTGTTTTTCTCCTTGAAGGCTGGCTTTATTCTGTTTCTTACACAGTGCCCAAATATGGCTGTTTGCAACTGAGTTTGGTGAACTCTCATTCAAGAGCTCTAAAGAGACTCACCAAGGAAACATCCAAAGATGCGTGTGAGGCTGGGAGACTATAGTTTCATAGTAGACCTCCCCAAATGGGAGATTGGCCAGAGGCAGCTGGTCATGGGAATGGAATGGAAGCAGCAAGTTCACTTAAGCAAAGTATTCCTACAGTAGGAACCCAAAGTAATTTTCCCTTCTTAGTCCCTTCTGATTAAGGAGTCTCTGTCTGCAAGAGCCTAGTCTCTGTCTGCAAGAGCTACTGCTGAACACTCCTGGGAGCTTCATGGAGCGGGTGGAGAGGGACGTAACTTTTTGGTCATATGAGTAGTGGGACTTGACCTCAGGAGTTATTACTCAGGGACAGGTTCCCTACTAAACTTCGAAGTCTTGCAGGGCTTGAGAAGTCTTTTAAGGGCCAAAGAGACCACTATGGTCTGACCTGAAGTTCAAATCACCTTGTATAGGATAGTTCCTTCGAAGAAACACCACCTAATTTCTTTGTATTTATAAGTGAATAGTTTGTAAATTAGAGCCATTTCACAATATAATATTCAATCCCTTCCTTGCAGTAAAAAGATTATGAAATAATGTGGAGACACAGATGGGAAGGATACCTCTATATCCACCGTTGGAAATAATAACAGCTCACATTTGTGGACCACCCCCTCTGTGTCAGCCACACTGTGTGTTCCAGGTGTTCAATTATTTTGTGCTCACACGTGCCACAGTTGTAGGTGCTATTGTGACCTCTGTGGAGGGAGCAGAGGCTCCCTGTGACCTGTTGTGACCTCTGTGGAACAAATGAGGCACAGAGAGCTTAAGTAATTTGGTGAAGGTCACGTAGCTGGTTACTGACTAGGAAGATGGCACTTTTTACTCCTAGCGGCAACTTGTAACAATTTATCAGCGTTTTGCATCCTGTCTACAGCTGATGTTAGCAGACTTTTACACCTGATGGTGTGAAGATACATTCAATTTAGATCTCCCTGGTTTACAATCTGTAGAAGTTGAGCATTTTCTGTATAGATTCACAGGCCACTTATACTTTCTGTAGATTGCTTATTCATTCTGTAAGTAAGCCCATTTACCTGTTGATTTTTTCAAACGATTTTCAGAAATTCTGTGCAATTCTAAAAGGGCGTATCACTTCTGTCTAACTGAGAAGACACTGAGATATTAGAAAGATACGTCTGAAATATTAGTGCTTGGCCTCTGGATGCACACTCTGCAGCTCTTGCCTCTTCAGGTGACGGTGCAGTTCTCTTAGGCGATACTACCAAGACCATTTAGAAAGTGTCTTTAGTGTGTGCATCTCAGAAAAGGGAAAAGTTATAGTTGACTCTTTTCCCATCAACCAGTTACTTAGCTGTTTAAACTCTATTTTAGCCTAAGCAACAGCTGCACCAAGAGGTCACTCTCTTGCATGATAAAAAGTTCTGTTAAATGGGTCCCCAGCTGTGCTGTGACAAGCCATTTTTCTCCTGCCTCTCAGGTAGGCGTTTTCGTCTCTTGACAATTTGACAGATGTGGCCGCACAGTTGAGCCATCTTCCCAAACACACCCAGTAATCTATTACTGCAGAGAAAATCACTGACAAGAAAATGAAAGTATGCATGAGACCCAGCATGCTCGAGCTCCGTTTCTCTCTGTAGCATCCTGTGCCTCCATCTGTCAAGAACAGAGGTAATAGGCTCTAACCATAAGTAGGTCAAATGACGGCAAAATTATTACTCTAGTGTTTTAATGCTTTCTGAGAACATTTCCATTGAAGGCAAAGATTGGGGGAGGTGGACTGTGTGATGTGTGTATTTCAAGTGATAAAGTGACATGCGAGGCACTTCTCAGACGTCTGTCTTGTTAATGAACCTTCCCAGGAACTGGCAGACAATCTCAAGAATTGATTGAACCCAGGAGAATTTAGCTTCCATCCACAAGCAAACCTCTGCTGTGCTTACAGACCAAGGTGATGAGATGGTGTGGCCCGGCTGAGACTGGCCCAGGAGAACCTGGGACGATTTGCTAAATCTCCCAGAGCCTCGGTTTGCTGACTTGAAAAATGGGGATAATGACATCTCTTGGGGGTTTATAAGGATTGGAAATGATGCACATAAAATGTTTAGCACAGTGTGTGGGATGCAGTTGTCACAAGGGCGTGGAAATGACTGTCATTACTGTGTGCACATTCTTCCAACTGTCCCCTGCCTCAGAGTACCCTGTGCACGTCCAGGAAGCCTGTGTTCATGCACACCTGTAGTCTGACCTCACCCCCTTGCTCCGGCCCTGTTTCTGCATCTCAGGAGTGTCCCGAAGAGTCCCAACAGACCTGCGCCCACTTGTTCTCATGAGCGTGTTGCCCCTCTCATCTTGAAAAATCAAACACACCTCTCCCTGACCCATTCCCACGTAGAAACGGGCTTTTCCTGCCTCTGCAGAACTAGGATGCACCCCCATCATCCTCCCTGAGCCTGACTTGTCCACAATTCTGTCGTTAATTCAGTCTTTTCAGTTTCTTTGAATTATCCCCCCTCCATCCCAACCTAATGGCCCTACCTTCAAAATCAGGGCAAACTAAACTTCCTCAGTGCAGTGATTGATCTCTGACGCCTCTATTCAGTTCGGTCATTTTCTTCTCTACTTCCGGTTGCTTCCATTATAGCTTTCACATGATAAGTGCTTGGCAAATATTTGGGGGATTATATGTGAGTGTACACATATATATGCTTTCATGTACAGAACTACACCACCTCACACACAGCAGACACAAATTCTCACCCTCCTATTAGGCGGAGGCCCGTGATACCCCTCCTGGACACTGGTGTGTGCACACACACTCCCATCTTTGTCTCTAAGAGTAGAACATAAAACGGCTGGCTTGGAGGAAAAGTTTTGGGGGGAAAAAAGGAATAAAAAGTATTCTATAAGAACCTGGAATGGGAATTAAGAACAGGAAGAATAAAATATCTAGAGCCAAAAGAGCACAAACCAAAGGTATAAGAAGGTAGTTAAAAAGCTAATTGAAAGAGACCTGTTATGGTCTTGAAACCAGTTATGGCCAAATTAACTAGAGAGCTGATTGTGTAACTTTTCAGTTCTAAACATTTTATATATATAAATATATATATATAGTATATATATATAAAATATATATAAGTATATATATTTTATGTATTTATATACATATATATTTAAATATATATTCTACATATTTATATATACAAATAGAATATATATGCATTTCAAATAATAATTATATTTAGAATAGAGACCAGACATGATAAAAATAAGATAAAATTAATACTATTTTTGTTTATCTATCTTCTGTTGATTAAATGGTTTGGTGTCTTTGATTTTGGGGCCTCACTGGAAGAAATATTCAGAACATCTTAAAATTATTTGCGTTTCAGATTATCCCAAACTAAATTCCTATATTGTTGTATATTTTCATCTTCTAGTTTGAATAAATCCCATGACTCTTCAATATTTACATCTATATTAACCAGGAGACATTTACCAACTTACGTCAGGCATTCATAATACAGTCTTGGGAGATGAATTTCCATCAAATATTTGTTACATTGTCACCTTTGGAAAAAATGAAGGCTACGTTGTTCTTCTTCCGAGCCTTGATTTCTGGGGTTAAATATGCAGCCCTCCTTAAAGTCTTCAGCTAAGGTTTGAAATTGCTATTTATTTATCTCCATCTTCAGCACAATTAGTGCAGTTGAAGGGTTTGGAGGAGCAGTGTGACTCCCTCCATGCCCTACAGCTGATGACTGGTTTGGACAGAGTAAAAAAACGTGTCATTTCATAGTATAGTTCCTGCCTGTTTTTTCAACCCCTCAAATTTGTTTTTCTCTCTTTCCTCAATAATTTAAGTATGTCAAAATGAATCACCCACTTGAAGATACTATCTCGTTCAAAAGTTCTTGTTTAACTCTGTGTTCATCAAGTGTAACAACCTAAGCCCTTCACTGTGTCAGATCTAAAATTTGTTGAAAATGACTGCTATTTAATTTCATTTTCAAATGTGTGATTCCCCTCTTGAGTTTAAAACAAAAGTTTTATGTTCACTTGTCCACCAGTTAATATTAAAAATAAAAATAAACATATGGGTAAATTTGAAGTGATTCTACATATAGACATTTTAATTAGCTACGGGAATGTCGACTGAAGTGTCCAAAGACCTTAAAATCATCATAGTGTAAGGTCCCCTGTCTAGCAGCCTTGCTGTGGACCTTCCTAACTTCTCACTAAAGTACTCATGAAGACAAAGAGAAACTCACAACAATACTGATGACTAAGACTAAGAAAGCACTGTTTGTCAAAATCTGGTGAGATTAGCTGGTAACTCTATGGCCTATTGAACGCTAGTGAGAAAGTAGAAAATGTTAGCACCTGCAGTCTGGCATTTCACTTATAATCGACTCTAAGTCAGAATCAGAGGATCTGAGGAAGGGATGGTCACGCTGGAGGCTAATTGCTGGAATATGTGCAGTAGCCTCATTGGCCAGTCATCACTCTGGGTCCTGTTGTGCCCAAGGCTGAATGGTGCAGCTCCTTGGAATATACAGATAGAAGATTATAGCACCTGAGAGGCACCTGGGTGGCTCAGTTCGTTAAGCATCCCACTCGTGATTTTGGCTCAGGTCATGATCTCAGGGTTGTGAGATCAAGGCCCGTGTTGGGCTCTGTGTTGGACATGGAGTCTGCTTAAGATTCTCTCTCTCCCTCTCCCTCTGCCCCCATCTCTCTCTCTCTCTCTCAAAAAAAGAAAAAAAATTACTTGAACTCAAATGTCCTGATTTGTTTTACTTACTTCACATTAATACATCTAAAAATAGGATCAAGAGTGAGAGGGTCTATGTGAGTGCCCTTGGCATTATGAGTCATGATGGGTCTCTAGGTATCAGAATGGGATGATATGTATGTCATCCAGCCTAGAGTAACAAGGAGGTGCCAGAGAGCTGGGGCAGCTGGGCGTGGGGCAGTGCTGTGCTTGCAAATGTTTACAGTGTTTAATAACCATCTTGAAGTGGGAGAGTTCTGACTGGTAGCTTTTGCTCATTTCCATGGTGTGCCCACTATGGCCAATTTGAAGTTAGCAACATGACACTGAACATGAAGTTGGGGACAGATGTACACAATTCCAGCTCCAGCACACCACATGTGGGACCAACTGTGTTCCCCAACCACCTTCAATCACGATGGCATATATATGTATAGAGAGAGAGAGAGAGTAAAATTTTTGATAATCCCATCTGAAGGACCTAGTTTCCAAGATCACTATAGAGGAGAAGAGAGAAAGAGCTTGGAGAAGGCACCCCCTTTCTTAATTGTCCCTTTCAAAATGACACATCACTTCCATTCCATTCTGGTGATGAGAACCACTCTTACTGCCCCATGTCGAGGCTAACAGGCTAAGTAATGTCATTTAGCTCTGTGCCCGGAGTGAGGAAACAGGCTTGGTGGGTGTATTGGTTATACAACAAGCCACCCCTAAAACTTAATAGCTTATAAAACAGACACTGATTTTTGCTCATGAATTTGTGGCTCAGCTGATCCCAGCCGGGCTCGTCCTCTATTTGCAGTCAACCAGCATCCTCAGCTAGCTCATCAGCTAGCATCTCTGCTTCTGGGCCATGGCTGACTCTCGGGGTAAAGGGGATGGCGGGGCCCATGGGTTCCATGCAGCAAGCCTGCCTAGAATGTCAGTGTGATGGTCCAACGAGCTGCAAGAATAAGTCTCAACCCCCAACTATTTTCTGAATCTCTGTTCACATCATCTCTGCCATTGTCTTGCTACCAAAACAAGTCACGTGGCTAAGTCCAGAGTCAGAGTGGGAGGGTGCTGCCGAGGCTGTGGCTGCGGGGAGGTAGGTGCTATTCTGGCTCTGCCGCACAGGCTAGAAGAAATGTGACTCACTGACTTACTAGCCTAATAGTCGGTCCTTCTTAGTGGCACTTCTTTTCCACTGGGCATGCATTTACTTTTCGTTAAAATCTTGTTTGCGTTACACAGTGGAGCTGGCGTTTGAAAAATATTAATAACAGTAATAAATACTTGTGTGGCAATTTACGATTTAACCTCTAACCTTACTCTTGCAGAGTAGAGTGAAAGATAGTCTCATGCTGGCCAAGAGATGAAAATACCTTAGGAACCTCCTCTTCCTTCTTTCTACAATTTGACTTCCATGTTTGGGAAGTCCCCCAGCTTACTGTCCAGGAAAGAGAGCAACCCAGTCAGGGCTTGACCTATTCACGGATATCACAGATTCTCATTACCTTCGAGGAAAGTTACTTGTAGATTTCCATCTATCCTCTGGCTCTCCAGGGGCAGGCAGATGGGAAAGGCAGAGTTTCTCAGGACATCTACTGGTTCTGTTTTCAATCTTGTTATAAATATATTTGCTTTCTAACAATTCTCTATATCAGACAGCATTATTTTATATATTGATTATAGAAGTAACATATACCAGATGTCTTCTAAATACGGGAAATGGAAGATGCACCACTTGCACATGAGAGATGTATTTTAGGTTTTTGTACTTGGTCTTTAACACTGTGTTCTTGTTCTTATGCTCATGGCTGCATATGCAAGATGGTTTCTGAGAATATCATTGTGTAATTGCATTGTTCTCCAAATATGTTTATTTTGAGGTCTAATTAAAAGTCTTTAGTACATGGTTGATACAATGTACAGTGCATGAAATTTGTTTACCAAGGTAGGATATTTTCTCTCAAGCAGCAATTTAAAGAAAGATTTGATTTCTGAGCTGTACTATTCATTATCTTAATTTATCCTCATTGTGGCCTCCATAGTTTTGATCTGTTGGATGTTTGCCTACAGGGTCTTCAGAATCTTTAAGGCAGTGTTTTATAGGCAAAATTACTGAACAAATTAATAGAAATAACTCCAGTGAAGCCCTCAAGCTAAAAATGGGACAGCATAAGACCTTTCTAAAAGTCTATACACCTTCACGGTCCCTCTCAGGATTAATTATCTCTTTGGCTTGATTTCTCATATTGTACCTTCTTACCTTCCCCACAAGCAACTGATTCTCTCTCTACCTTTAAATGCCTAGAGAGTTTTCAAATACAGTAGTAATGATAATAAGAGTCCTGAATGCAAGATGTTGGCTATGTGTTAGACTGTATATTAAATAGTCTCATTTCTATTCATGTTACCACCTAGAGATGTAGGTGCTCTCAAATTCATTTCTCATATACAAACACTAAGTCACAGAGAGGTGAAATCATGCACGGAGTCAAGATTTGAACTCAGCTCAGCCTGCCTTCAAACTGATATTTTTTCCCCACCCTGGAGACTTTACCCCCTTCTGTGAGGAACAGGTCATCTTCAGCTTTCAAATACAAGGTTCACAAACTTGTTCCCTCTATTTACTCACAAACACTTAGTGAAGGAGCTGCTGTTCTTTCTTCTTTAATACATAGAACAGTGTCAGAAGCATTTTGACTGCCTGTTAGAAGGCAAAAGAGCACCTACTTTGGACTCAAAACATATGAGACTACTTTCTTTTTTTAAAAAAAAAGATTTATTTATTTGACAGAGAGAGACACAACGAGAGAGGGAACACAAGCAGGGGGAGTGGGAGAGGGAGAAGCAGGCTTCCTGCGGAGCAGGGAGCCCTATGCGGGGCTTGATCCCAGGACACTGGGATCATGACCTGAGCTAAAGGCAGATGCTTAATGACTGAGCCACCCAGGTGCCCCAAAACATATGAGACTACTCTCTAACTCTATGAGTTTGGAAGTCTGCTTATCCTTACCTTGTCCTTTCTTCATATGTGAAAGGAGATAACAAAACATCTATCACACAGGGTTGTTGATTAAATGATATTTTTACATCAGCACGCAATATGCTTGGAAGGAAACTTGCCACAAACCAAGCACTCAAATGGTGGTCTTGTTTTGATAATACATCTTGGTGTCAATTTGAATTGAGTGAGGATCCCTATCTATATTTGGTGTAGACTTCACAGTCTCTTGAGAACATTCCTTTCACGATAGGACTCAGAACTAATAAAAGAAAAGTGACCTTTCTCCTTCTTCTGCTTGAGTTGAGATTCAGTATCATGCTGCAGACCCATTGTCTTATTACACGTTCTAAAACAAAGTAAGGTGTAAACCTTAGTTGCCATAATGAGTTTACATTTGTAGTAATAAAGTTTACAGAGACCCCTACTGGCATATCACCTTGGGTGGAGCCCTTTGGTGAGGTAGAATTTTGTAGCGCTAGTGCTGTATGCAGTCAGGTTTCGGAGGAGATGATTGAACTGGAGTATGTCAAAATCACGAACAATATTTCTATTAGATTCCTATTCTGCTGTAACACATTAACGCAAACTTATTGACTTACAACAACATATTATTTATAGTTGTGTAGGTCAGAACTCCAAAATGAATTTCAGCTGGCTAAAATGAAGGTCTCAGGAAGACTGGCTTACTTTTGGAGGTCTAGGGAAGAAACAATTTTCTTGCCTTTTCCAGATTCTAGACATCACTTGACTTTATGAAAGAGTCTGTGATGGGTCTTCATAAAACTTGCCCCAAATGATTGAAAAGCCAACACATACTTTGTTCTTCATGAACCTGGTTTAGTTGGGTTTTAATCTTGGAGTTGAAGAGTGGGGGGAAGGTAGGCATTCATTTTGTGGTGGTGTATCCTAACATATTACCTTAATATTCCAGCAAGTATTGTTCTATTCTCTTCAGTGGTTATAGACTTTCAGAGTCATGAAATTGTGAATTTGTGAAAAAATTTATAGGTCACCCAGTTTAAACTGCTACTCAAGAAGTGTCCTCTACAACAGAGCCTCTCACACTTTAATATGCACATTAATTTATTGGTGACCTTGTTAAAAATGCAGATTCTGATTCAGTAGGTCTAGGATTGGGCCTGAAAAACCTGCATTTCTTTTTTTTTTATTAATATATAATGTATTACTTGTTTCGGGGGTACAGGTCTGTGATTCATCAGTCTTACACAATACACAGAGCTCACCATAGCACGTACCCTCCCCAGTGCCCATCACACAGCCACCCCATCCCCCCCCCCCCCCCCCCCCCCCGCAACCCTCATTTTGTTTCCTGAGATTAAGAGTCTCTTATGGTTTGCATTTCTAATACGCTCCCAGGAAACTCCTGGTCCGGGGACCACACTTTGAGTAGTTAAGGCTCCTGAGCATTCCTGACACATACTGCTGCCTTGGGGATGGTTCTGTTATAGTCTTTTCTTTGTATTTTGGTAATTCCAACTGTCACATACAATTGGTTTTTCTTGGATCAGAGCCAAACTAAAAATATATGTAAAACTTATCTGATTTTTTTAAAATATAAACCAAAATGATATTGCAATTGAAGGGAACCATAAAAAGTTGAATGTGTATGCAGGATCCAAAGAGTTTTATGTTATATATAGAAATATATACCTAAATGTATACATATACATACACAAACATGCATATGTGTGTTTATAGGTTTATATATATATCCACATCCATGTTAAATAATTCTGAAAAATCTCAAGTTATATAATATTTTGTGGAACTGACTCAATGTAACATTTTCCTTTACATTAATTTTTTTTAAGATTTTTTATTTATTTATTTGACAGAGAGAGAGCGAGAGAGGGAACACAAGCAGGGGGAGTGGGAGAGGGAGAGGCAGGCCTCCTGCTGAGCAGGGAGCCCAATGCGAGGCTCGATCCCAGGACCCCAGGATCATGACCTGAGCCGAAGGCAGACACTTAATGACTGAGCCACCCAGGTGCCCCAATTTTTTATTTTTTTATAAAAATTAATGTAAAAGGAGGGGCGCCTGGGTGGCTCAGTCATTAAGTGTCTGCCTTCGGCTCAGGTCATGATCCCGGGGTCCTCTGTTCGAGCCCCACATCGGGCTCCCTGCTCAACAGGAAGCCTGCTTCTCCCTCTCTCGCTCCCCCTGCTTGTGTTCCCTCTCTCGCTGTGTCTCTCTCTGTCAAATAAATAAATAAAATCTTTAAAAAATAAAATAAAATAAAAAATCGAAGGGTATAAATTTGTACTGTCCTATAGATGTAAGCATGAGTCTAAATGTGATGTTTCTAGCCCTCTGCTTAATTAAGGAAACCGACAGCCAGCCAACATGGGTTGGATTGAATTGAGCTGAAGTGGACCATGTCACTAGCTCTCACTTCAAAGCTAGAGTTACTGGTTCTAATATTCAGATTTAGCTACTGCACATACTGGTCACCTTAATTCTTATTTAATATTTGAAAGTTATTACTTTGGAGAAAGCTAAGCCGTGGTGATTATAGTGTATCAAAATCCATTGTAAGTGATTATTTTAGTGACTCTGTACCAACAGGGACATGTAGACATTCAGACAAAAAACAACCTAATTATAATGACAACACCAAAGCGAAGCTGTGGCAGTTACAAAACCAATTTAAAAGTTTTTTGACAGCTGTGGCTAAAAGCTTTGTTTGGATCTTTCAGTAATAACAGTTTACTTAAGACACAAATCCACAGCTAAGGAAAATAGAGAAAGTTGTGGCTTTTCTGTCATGCAGATAAAGTAGAAGTCTGTTGAAATATTTTTAATATAACATTATGTTGAAAAGAGTATAGAAAAGGAATAATAGTTATGGAATGTAACTCTCACAATTCAAGAGAGACCAAATAACAATACAAATTCTAATGAGAGTAGAAATGTGCCGGCTGATTTGCTTATCTGTCTTATGAAGGTCAGTTTCTGCAAGCAAATTCGTGTGCCTTTAAATAGGTTGATTGGCAATCCTGGGATTTGATTTTGTATTACCTATAAAGTCAAAGGCACATGGATGTAACGCTTCCATACACAGACCCTTACTAAATACCTGCTTTTCCAATAGCTCCGACATCTCTCAAATTATTAGATCTTACCACCTTTATTTATCTCCCTTGGTCCTAGACTCCGTCAAATACACCGCATAATTAATTCTTTGACCTTGGGCAATTAATCTCCCATTTCTGGACAGAAAAAAAAATGCCTGGATTCACAGAATTGCACTTATTTTTTATTGCAAATCTTTGTAGAACCCGTATAATATGCAAGCACTGCTCTAAGCGCTTTACAAATATTGACTCACTTAAAATGGTAACAACTTTTGGAGTGGCCACTGTTATTTCTACTTTACTGATGAGGAAACGGAAGCTCAGAAAGCCTTAGCTAACTTGCCCAGGGCTGCAGAACTTGTATGTGGCGGAATCACCGCTCCATGCACTTTGGCTCTGAGCCCACATCCTCAGTGACAAGTGCAGGGTATGGAAGACTGTGTGAAGTCACATGCGTGAATGCATGAGACAGCGGCCCAGAGGAGGCAGCCCTGTTTTTCTTTTCCCATACCCAGGTTCTACTTTAGTCAGGTGCTTTTAGTTGCCAAAATTGAAGAATTCTCAGGTCAGATCAAATGGAAGGATCCGTGCCCCTACGTGCCAAGAAGAAACAAGGCCTCCATGCGTGGTGGCGCTAGTCTCTGGGCAGTTGGTGCCAAGGGATGTGATTTAGTGGTTCGTTGTTATGCACTCAGGTCCTGTCCATAGGCCAGCTTCTCTCTCCTTTTTTTGCTGCCCGAGGCCTTCAGCCTGTACTCTCTCCTTTTATATACTGTCTACCCCACCATGGAGGGACTTCAACAGCCTTGGGTATGGAGCCTGCTTCTACTGTGTACTTGCTGTGTGATCTTGGACAAATGACTTAATCTCTCTGAACTCACTGGAAAAACTGAGGAATATATCCTACTGTGTAGGGCTACAGTGGAGATGAAAAGAGATAAAGTAAATAACATACTTATAGAATGGCCTGGAACATTGTAAGCATTGAATACATGCTAGCCATCATAATAACAGTCATTATTTTTGAATGCCTAATTATTTCACCTCAGTGGAGGCAGTAGACTTGGGTCCAAATTATGGGTCCACCTGCAATACTTGTGTGACAGTGGGAAAGTTATTTAACTCTGCTGAGCCTCCATTTTCCTCTCTATAAAGTTGGGGTAACTTCCTAGAGCGGTTTCTGTCTTTGTTGAGAGTGTATCTGTTTTGCCTCCTCAGCAAATGATGCGGTCGTCAGTGTTCCACATGTTCATTCTGAGCATGGTGACTGTGGATGTGATAGTAGCCGCGAGCAACTACCACAAAGGAGAGAGCTTCAGACGGCAGTATGACGAGTTCTACCTCGCAGAGGTAAGCAGCCCCCTCAGGGGCAGATCAGTGTTCAAGGTAAAGGTGAACCCCAGGTGGTGCCTTTTAGAAATGTGAAAATTAACATCAGTCCCTTAATTACTTGACTTTGACCAAAGCTGATTCATTGTCTGCTTCTTAAATGTTTCTTTGGTCACTGTGTTGCCTGGCTCATTTTCTGTCGCCCTCAGACTGAGTGACTTCCCCACCATGTCACATTGCCAAGGTAACTCCTTTGCCCCCGCTATTACCCTTTTGAGCTTGCTATTTTCCTATCCACCTCTCATTTTCTCTCCCTTTTTCACGTTGTGTTAGTCTGTTTCCTACTAAGTGTAAGCAAGCACAGATTCAGAAGATTGTAAGTAAGCAAGTCAGTTCAACAAGACCAAAGAGAGGGCAGGAGGGAAATTGGAAAAGGTAATACAATAACTTCTGTGCTAGAAACAGAGGTGTTACCACCTGCACTGAAGATACCAAGTCAGGAGCAGGTACGTTTAATGATTAAATAGGCATCTTCTAGCACCCTACATACCATACTAGAGTTTTGGAATAGTACTTCTTATTGACTGAGTTAACTTTGTTATTAGTTGATTCTTAAATATTTTAATGACATCCAGAGACCACTTTCTTATTGTGAAAAATTATTTCTAAAATACATCTCAGAATTCAGTGATTACATATTTATGGAAAATTGATTGACATATAACTCTTTAGAAATCCATTTATCTTTTAAATGAGGTATGCATATACAGCTGAACTACACTTTAAGAAATCCAATATATGAAAAAGTAAACTTAAAAAAACAAAAATAGTAATTTGACTATTTTTATTATAAAAGCATTTTCCATGTAAAAAAAAAAAATCAATTTGCCATATAGTTGAGTTTTCTAAGATATCCAGAATTCCTCCAGTACATTTAAAAATGGATTTGGTTAATAAAAATTCAATCCACCCACACATAAACTTTTCAGAAAAAGAACTGATGGCATATACCTATTGAATGTTAGCATCTATGTGGGTATCAAGAAGCTTTTAAGGAGTCACTTATGAATTCCCCTCTTCATGGAGGTTTGTTGCCTGTAACAAAATATCATTTATATTAAACTTCTACTGTGATGTTATGCTCCCTAATTGCTATGTGGTATATGGAGCTTATAGTTTAGCAAGAAATATAGACAGTAAACAATAAGTGTTTTATGCTGTGGAGTACCAATGACAGGAGCTCATGAAGACATTATATCGAGCCTGACACTTGAAAAATGGGTATAATTTTGCTGCAGACTCAGCACACAAAGATTGGGTTGTCATTAAAAGCACAGGGAAACATGGAGCAATAGTAATTTTTGCAGGTGAATTTCTAAAGCAAGGATCGAACATTGAAGGAATCCCAGTCAAGTGATTGCTGTCTGAAGTAGAAAGCAAGGTCTATATCCAGCCTGATAACAAGACTATAAAATGGGAAGGTGTGGACACTGTGAAGAATGCAAAAAAAAAGCAAATCAAAGATACATCAATTCCAATCCTGAAGACCCAGCTGAATTTTGAGGCTACAAATTCATAATGATACCAATTTAGACAGGTCTGTGCCTTTTTTAGGCCTTGCATAAAGGGGAGAAAGGCAACACTTAGACTGAGCCAGCTCTGGTGATTTTCCAGGCTGGTGGAGCTGAGAGAGGTAGAGAAGGTAAGGTTTTTTGTTTTGGTTTTGGTTTTTTGGGTTTTGTTCATTTGTTTGTTTTGGTGCAAAATGATGGTTTTATTAAAGCGTGGGGACAGGGCCCATGGGCAGAAAGAGCTGCTGCCCCGGGGTTATGAGGGCTGGCTGATTAGATACTATGGGGTTGGGGAGGTAAGGAAAAGGGAGGTTTCAAAAGGATTTTCTTATGTTAAAGAAGACTCCCAGGATACCAAAGACCTTGCCATTGTCAAGTGAAGGTTGTTTTTCCTTCTAACAAGCCATTAACATTAAGATAGTTGGGAGCTTCCTGGAGGAACATTACACTCTGCCCCCTTCAAGTATCTGTCAATGAGCTGCAGGTTATAAGGAAAGTGGGACCCAGGATTTAGGATTTCAGAATAATTCTGGATAACTAAATATAAAATATGGAGTGTTATATGGATGTGATTGGCTCAAACATAATGATGGAGTCAAGGCAAAATGTCAGGGAGCTATCAGACTAAGATGTTGGCTGAAATCTTCACAGTGGTATTGAAATCATTCAGTGTGAGGCCCGTTCTTGGGGAAGGAGCATAGGCAGGGGCATATAGGAAGGACTGATGGAGAGATTAATAGACGGCAGCCACAGGGAGTGTCAGATGAGACGTATCTTAACCTGATGGAGTACACCTCAAAGGAGTGTTGAGGAGTAAGAGACAGGGCATCTCTTCCTCATCCCTATGCTATCCTACATGGGCCATGTGGGATACTGGAGCAGAGCCTCCCCTTCTGGAAAGCGCTGTGGAGGAAGGCATGCATTTGGGACAGAATCAGCTGAGGCAAGGACATAGGAAACAGATTCAGTGAACAGGGATAAGTCAGCAAAGTTTTTCTTAAAGAGCCAGATAATAAACATCATAGGCTTTTCAGGCCACATGCTCTTTATCTCAGCTACTCAACTCTACCATTGTTGTGCAAAAACGATGTACAAAATGAGTGTGGGCTCAGAATGGTGGTGTTCCAGTAAAACTGTATTTATAAAAATAAGCAATGGGCTCAACGTTGGTTTAAGCTATAGAAACAGAGAGTATGTCAACTAACATCTTTATGTGTTAAATACAAATATACTAATACTAACAACAAGAATAGCTGCCATTTGGGGGAGATTCTATTATGTTGCCAAGTATTTTAAAGGGCTTCATTATCCCATTTAATTCTTAAAATAGCTGGAGAAATTCGAGTGTATGGGCTATCATGATTCAGTATTTAAGGCAATAGCATAATATAATATTTTGGAAAGTTTATTTTTAAAAAAGATCACAAATGGCCCTGAGCTTTCAAAGAAGTAATTTCTTGAGTTCCCACATATTCCAGGATAACCTCAAAAATCCAAAATAAACTACTCTACCCATTAGAATCAACTTGCAGTCTAAAAAACATCCTTTAAGCATAAATTAAGCTGCTTAGCTTCTGTTGTGTAGCTGGAGACCAGTTTTGCTACTTTGGACTAACTAACCTAAATTTAAAATTAGTTAAGAAACAGGAAAAACTTTTCTTTGTTTTTTTGGCTATGTATAAATGTAAAAAGGTAAATTTACTTTCTTTTGTAAGAGTTCACATTTTTAATTCTGATCTAAGATAAAACATTGTTAGTAATAGGATACATAAAATCACATTTTTATAATGAACATAATTATATTTTTAAATGGATATTCTCATTCTCTTAAGTAATAAAACTTAAACAGTACTTTTCTATTGTTATATAAAAATATATAAATATATAGGTGTATCCATTAGACTGTATGTTTAACAGAACCTTATCAGCACAGTGTTATGCACAGAAGCTTAACAATTTTAACAAAATTCCTCTTTTAAGAAAGTCAAAAATTGATGGGAGAGTTAGCGCAATGAAGTAAGCAATGAAGAACAGCATTTCTGGTCAGGAGACAGGTTTACCTTGTTTAGAACTCCAGGATGTCTCTTTGGTTTCCTGTTTTTCTATGGCAGCTATGTGTTTGAAGCAGAAAGTCTTTCTTTTTTTTTTTTTCTTTTCTTTTATTATGTTATGTTAATCACCATA